>NC_079901.1:19640029-19941115 GCF_024868665.1 Triplophysa rosa | reverse complement strand
CACTAGTTAAAGATTCTTTAACTTTCAAAATTTTCTGGTATAATGTTTATTTAATAAACAAATAAAAGATGTTCTTCCAGAGACACCCAGAAAAGTGTTCTTAATAGCCACATGTCTAACAGGTCTCAAGACAGAAAACAATATGCTTTTGTTCCTAGAATTTATTTTACACATTCATAAATACTTATCTATACTACCAACAATGTTTTGCTAATAGCAGTAAGTGAATGATCATGACAGAAAGACAGTACTGTACTGTATTTTAACTGTGAGCAGCGTGCAGCTGAAGACGTTTAACAAGAGGAAATTATTTATGATTTATCGGCTATAATATATCGGCCTATATTTTTATTATCGGACGATACCGATATGGGTGATAATTTACCGTGCATCCCTATAATACATAATTCATGGCTTACATTTAGTCCGAGATCAAACCCATTTCCAGTATGTGTACACCTGCTGTCTGAAACTCAGCAATGTTTAATGGCAGTAACAATTTTTTGCAAGGTTCCAGGTGGACTTTAATGCCTTTTGAAAGATTTATGAATTTCAGAAAGCAGTGAAGGCAAAAACTCTCTCCCTCAAGCGAAATTCCACCACTTGTACTCGAAACCACTTTGTCATGGTAAACACTTCTTTTAACATGTGATCAAATGCTTTTGCTAATAGACAGACAGCCAAACATGTTCACTGCCCCGGTACACAACATTGCACCTGTGAAGAGCTACAGGAACTTATCATAATGCTCCTCATCAGACGCCATGAAGGACAAAAACAAAGCTTTTTTCAAAGCGATTCTTGTTTTTTTGCTTCATGTGTTCCTTGAAGCGTGCATAATAAATGGCCATTTTTGTCAGTTTTTTGCCAATTTTCATTCTGTTTTTGCCACCTTGCATGGCCTCTTTTTGCATGGCAGAGGTGCAACGATACTTCCAAAAAGAGTTTCTTTCTCTTCAAGCCCTGCCGAGGGAGATTTTCATATAAATGCTAATTTATTTTCAGCCATTTAGGCTTTTAGTAATTCACTGGCACTTTTTAATGTGATATTTGAATTGTGAAAAAAAAATGTTATTGTGACACAATATGGTTATCGACAAACACTGTCTCTGTTAATGGAAGTATTGAAGCCGAGAAAGATAATTTGGTGAAATCCGGAAATGCCTGGAAAGATATTAATGCGTAATTGAACATTGTATTAGCTTATCACACTGTTTGTTTGCTTTTTTCGTGTGTAAATTCTTCACTTTGTCTGAAATTACCGCACCTCCTCACAACATTAGGTCACTCTAAAAATACTAAAGCACCTGAAAATAATGACACTCTGTCAGACTCTCAGTATCAGAATGCATCACTGCAGCCCACTTTCCCCAACCTCAATTCAATGAAAGCCCAGGTGACCAGTCGCGCCCCATCATCAGCGTTGATCTGGCGCATTGATCACAGGGAAGCAAGCTTTTACCAATGATAAAAGTTCAAAGCAGCGGAGAGGACAGCCAGTAAGATCTGCCGTGTCAAGAGGATTTAGTAGAAACTATATAGAGTACAGTATATCGACATATACGATAACTGTGAATGATGGCAATAGAGTGTGATGGTGAATGGATGTTTGTGTACACCACTCTATGTATGCGTTTGAGTGTCTGGGTGGGATGGATCAATAAAAACAGTGTTAAATGGTGGGATTGTTCTGTGATGATGTGCAGTTGAGTCAAATTGCTGGAGATTTGGTAGGGTGTGATGACAAGCCTGCTGGTGGAAAGCGAGTGATGTTGATTTCTCTTTGACGCCACAACGATCCGCATCTGTCAGGGAGTGGGCATATCTGCTATATTCAAAGAACATCCGGGTGTGATCGGACATGCTTTCATCCAGAGCCTCAGAGGAGATGTTGACACACTGGACTGTGTGTTCTCCAGTGTGTGTGTTTTTTCCAAGTGTGATTCACACCCGCTAAAACAACTAATTATCAATTAAATTGGTGTAATCATTGTGTTTATATGTAACCCCCCCTTAATCCAAACTGAAGTTTTTGAAATCCGTCTTCTACAGAGATTGAGGGAGGTCCACATCTGAATGGTCGTATTTGGTCAATTTATAAGTAAAGCGTATGCTGGATATACCCGAGTATGTTTGTGCAATTTGTCAAAAGATCATCATGTGATTAAAAGCATTTAATTAGCTTTAAAATGTTTATTTCGTCTTCTTTAAAAGTACCCTTTTGTCATTGACTGATGAGGCAACATGGCAGTTACTTTTGCTTTGCCCATGGCCACAATCTGCCGATGTGATTATTTGTGTAAACTTGCGCAATCCCCACAACAGGCTCTTTTCTTTCTATCTTAGTTTTTTTTTAAATGAATACATTGCACAGAAATTTGTGTTGAACTGCAGATTAACCTTAAGGATAATGCGTTTCCTTTAAAGGTCCAATGTGTATTCTTTTGCAGGATCTATTAACATACATAACTATATCTTCAGAGGTGTATAAAGACCTTACATATTAAAGGGTTACGTTTTTATTACTTTAGTCAAGTCAACTTTATTTATATAGCGCTTTTTACAATTTTCATTGTTACAAAGAAGCTGTACATGAGACATATTGACTATAAGCAAAACATTTAAAGTTATACATGTAAAAACAAGAAAAAGGTGAAAACACAGAAAACAGTCACACCCACATACAAAACACTTTAGAATGACCTATTTCTATCTACACACACCGCCGTAAGTGCTTTTGGTTGCAATTCACAACCTCACAACTAGATGCCGCTAAATTTCATACATGGGACCTTTAAAACTTCCCTATTTATTTTCTACCCTGTAAACGGGTACATTTTTTACATTAACATAGAGAGATTAATCTCTTAATGCTGTGAGATTATGAATGAATTATTGTCTTTTCTGGGCTTGTTTGGACAATGGAATCTGTCAATATGTGATATGCGGCTTATGTCCTACAGTTCCTTCAACTGACCTTAGTAACAAAATAAACTCTTGTGGGAATAGAGAATCCAGTCAATAACGGTCTTGTGCCTCTACAAGACCTTGTGCTTACCATGTTTGTAATCTTGCAAAGCTATATCCTGCCAATAAACAGCCATTGGATCTGGGAAGGTTAAGTACAATAAAGCTTTGTTGTTGAAGGTACATGGCTTTAATGTGAGTTGGATGTTTGGAACAACATCTCTACTACTTCTGCAGTTTATAAGGCCAACACAAACTTTTTTTACACAAACTTGGAATAGAAATCCAAAATTATTACAGAGATAAAGACTTGTTGCCTCTCGCTGAATTAAACATGCAGTATAATGAGATCATATGACATTACAGCACACCAAGGCTTAAACCATTTGGTGTGACCGAGGTGCTATAGAGCACCGTTTCCGTATAAAGAACCTGTTCTATATAGAACCTCAGTCATCCCAAAGAACCGCTGAAGAACCCCTGAAGAACCAAAATATGGTTCTATATAGCACTAAAAGTGGTTCCCCTATGATTATGAGCCAAGAACCACTTTTAGTGCTATAGAGCACTTTTTTTTAGACTAATGCAAACTGTCTACTATTTTAGCCCTTGTTTGCGGTGCAGTAAGCAAGAAGTCCTGAAGCATAGTCTCGTTTTAGAAGTATTCAGTGGCTTGTATCGTGTTGTTTATGCTTTTGTTGACAGCAGCACGTTTTCTTTATATTGAACTGTTGATGAAAGGATCTCGGTTTTTATCAGGATGCTTAGTTAAACGTACCAAGAATCATAAGCATCCATTGACTTGCGCAGTGACACGTGTTGCAAAGCCCCCAGCTTCTCAATCGATGTGTCAACTGATTAACATTTAACGTGCAACCTCCCCAACATCTCTTTCCCAAGTCCCTCAGTGTCCAGATTTAAAGCATGTTCAGAGTAGACTCCCATTATACATCAGGCTCACATCAGATCTACATTAGGTAAAATACCCAAGAGGTACATCGCATTTGGTTATCATTTCATTATTTTACCGCTTAAGTTAGTGGATAGTGCCTGTCACATTCTATTTTGTTCTGTCTTCTCTCTCTCCCTCTCTCTTTCTCTCTACTTAGCTCATTCTTAGCTCAGTCTTTTCAGGTCAGAGTCTAGGGTTGGGAATCGAAAATCAATTCCAATTTGGAATCGGAATCGAAAGGCTAGGAATCGGATCGGAATCGAAAGGAATAGGAATCGGATACTTGAGATTAAAATTTGAATTCCTCTCGTCAATTCCTGTCTGCATATTTTCAGAAAAGTAGATGCGTTGCATGATCTGCTGATATCTCAATAAAAGCCCTTATGAAAATTATCGATATATTTTACTATAGTAAGCATAGTTTAGCTATAGAATTTGCATTAAAGCACAGGAATCACAAATTAACCGTAGTTGCATTATAGTAACTGCAGTTTAACCATGATGTAGTTCAACTATGATAATACAAATTGTAATAAATCAGAAAAGGTGTGTTTCTATGTGTAAATATACACAAATTGTTGCTCATAATTATTTAAATATATTTTGCAAACTAGTCAATAAGCAGGCTAAATGACCATACAGGTTGATATCTAAATGTTTTACTTCAACTGTGGAATCGAAACTGGGAATCGATAAGAATCGAAATCGATAAGCAGAATCGGAATTGGAATCGGAATCGATAAAATTGAAACGATTCCCAAAATAGGTCAGACGTTTCTCACACACACACTGACACACTTGCGCACGAACGTGTGGAGACACCTCTAATGCATCCAATTTGAATGGATTTTAAAGCAGTATTACCTACGTGTTCAAGCTGCGGATCACACGGAAAATGACCAAGGACTATACAGCTGCTTGCTGAGACAGTGAATAATGCGCTAACGGTATTATTTTATCTTTTTGTCTCTATTATGCTCGTTTTCTTTATACTTTTGTACACAGGCATTGGCATAAAGCAGTTTGGGACCCGGTAAGGACACAGGTTGCATGTCACTATGTTTCACGTATTCAAAAGTTTTTATTTCTTACGGTGACAGCTGAAGCTGAATGAGGATTTAAACAGTCTCATGCCCGTCATGCGTTTAAATCCTCGTCTCTGGCGTGGTTGGCAATCAAATATTAAGTAATATTAAGGCAAATACCGTTGGGTTTAAACAACATGAGTCCTTTAGGAACTGACATACAAGACAGTCAAGGTAGAGTGTAACTTTTTTTCTTTTACAAACACTTCTACGTAACTGTGTTTTATCACATGGTCGTGTATGTGTATGAGGAAATGACTTGAGACGTGCAGAGAGTGTACAGGTTATTATGGCGAGTGCTATAGATGGTTTCCAGCTTGTCTCTATGGTCTCAAATCACACATACTGTATGTGATGGTGCGGCTGAAGTGGTGTGGACACGGTCAGGTGTTTGAGTCTATAATCACATTAAAGTGCACATGGGTGCTGTTTTTCTTCCTGTCCAGTTTCCCCCGATCTTCAGGACTACCCATAATCCTCGGCTTTGCATCAAATGAAGGAAAAAACTCATGTTCCCACGACGTCCTTGGTAATGCATTATCACCATTCTGATAGAAAGCAAACATGATGCGTGTATGAGAGATGAATAAAATCCTTGTCTTTCCCATGCATCACTTATGTCAATAGGGATGAAGGAAGTCAGGCGCTAAATTACCCATTACACTGTCCATGCATGAAATCTCTCATTTGCATATTTAATCATGATGTGCGTGATGCTGCCCTGGGTTTTTGGTTCTCCCATTGGACCTTCTGTACTTGTTCAGAATGCGGTATAGAATATGACAATAAACTTTCAGAGCTGCCTTTGTGCCTGAAAGGACACGGTGAATAGAAGCTAAAGCTGGACTGCTTTTATCGATTTCTTTTTTTCCAAAGGCCTATTGTGTCCGAATCAATTTGCAGAAATTGTTCTGAGTGAAAATGGCACAGTACCATTCAACTGAAGTGTATTCACATATTTGAGATGATGAAAGGATGACTAAAGATGTCTGCTGTCATGAGTAGAGATCTGAACAAACAGCGCATTTAACTAAACTTTGTTTTAGCTGATGCCTGTACCTGAAACCAGATGTCAGGACGTAATCCCAATTCGTCTGTTTAGTAACCAAGGCAGTTTCAGTTAGGATCCCCTTTAGAACATTGAATTTGTCAGATCTTTGGACATTAGATTTGAAGTTTCTATAATATGGCCACACAGGTCACCAAGTTAGCCTCGATGTTATCCTCATCTTGTGTTGTCTGTGAGGCTTCTTTTATCATTTATCATATATATATTTAATAGTTACCTGGTGTGTAAAGGAAAGTGTTATCACACAATGCTTAGTTCATCCAAGAAAATATAACAAAAGAAGATATTTTTAAGAATCTTGGTAACCAAACAACATTGCATCCCAGTTGTCTTCTATTATATGGACACAAAACCACAGAGAAATTTCTTAAAATATCTTCTTTTGTGTTCTGCAGAAAAAGTGTGGAGATTTAGACGTCTAGAGGTCTGGATAATCAAAAAGGAGTTGAGACGTAGATATGACAGATAATAAACCGCTCTTCAATTACAGCGCTGCTGAATCACAGACTACACGAGTACAAAGAAACAAATGGCGTATGATGAGAATTGATGAGTTTCTTGGAAAGTGGTATTGATTGGCTGGAAGTAGACAAGTGGGTGGGTCTTTCTGTCTTCTTACAGAACTCGGGTCCTCATCTATTAATCATGAATACATGGTGGAACATCAAGCTTAACTTGTCTCATTACATACGTCTCACGAGGGGATACGCATTGGGTTAAATTATATCTTTCTTCACAGATTTTGCTTCATAAGCAGAGTTGCTAATGAATAGGGGGATTTGCCATGATGTAAATGATGAGATGTGAGAATCTGCGTACACTCAATCATAGAGATGCAACAGATGTTTTCTGCCTATGAAGGTTACTGATGAGATACCTTTATTGCACTATGGAGGGCACTTCAGTCTTTAATGGAAAAAGGGTCAATGTTGTTTTATGGATTTTTTTTGCTTTGGAAAAGCAAAATACCACAACAATGATGATAATAGAGTTAGATGAGAGAAGATGTCATGTAAAAGCTAAGCGAAGGAAAAAATCATAAAAACATTTTTTATTTGTACTCTAGTGCTGAAACAAACATTTGATAATTGTGTACTTTCTGTGTATTTCAAAGGCAGTAAATGGAAGATCAAAAGACATATACTTATTGTATTTATTGCATTCAGAATCAATTGCAGCATCTCTGCTCATTTTTTATTTAATAGTCTCAATGGCATCTCTTATTCAAGTTGTGAATTATATGTCTTCCTCACCAATTCCACCAATTCAATACCATTTGCAGTTTTAATTTTTCTCATAATATTGCATTTGGTTCATTTAAGTTCTAATTTGATCTTTTGATCCAATTATGTAATTGAATTTCATCTCCAGTCCAATTGAAAAAAAAAGTATTTCGCCTGACCCCGTATTTAATTTAATTCCATTTTAACTCGTCTTTCATTCCAGTCCAAGCGGAGGTTATACTTCACTTTCCATTCTGTCCTGTTCCAGTCACATTTATTCCATTTCATTTTGTCATCGCGGCTAAGATGCAGAATTACCTCTGATTATAAAGATGCAGCCGAGGTTTCATTTGATTTGCAGCTCTTTAATGTCTTTATATAAAAAGAGTAAATCTGATCATTTGATTTACAGTAATTGGGAATGTGAATTTACCACACCTCTCTGCCTAGCTACATGTATATTTTCGTACATTTCTTTCGTGTCCACAGAGCCATAAATGCGTAAACATTTTACCATTGGCAACCGAGAGACGGTAATCTAATCATGCCAAAACAATCTAATTGTCTGAAACAAACGCACTTTGCTTCATAAACAAAAGCATTGATATAGAACTAAACAGAAATAAAGGAAAAAATGAAGCCAACCAAATCTAATTTCCACTCGCACTTCGCACCGGCAAGAGAAGACATTTATACTGACAGCTAAACCTAAGGTTGCCAATCACAGTTAGCTTTAGGTAGTCTTTGCCAAATACCTCAACCGTTTTTTGACACTTTGTCACCATTTAAGAAATCGCAAATCTCTGAGTAGATCTGTGGCATACCCACGCACACGATTTTCAGATGTATTAGACTCACTGTCAGTCTAAATGAAGTCTAACAGTTTATTTAGCAATCCCGGAGTCTGAGAAGCTTGTGTGCCAAGCATCGGTTGTTTACACAACTGGATGTTCCATCCTCATTGTTGTTCACTTTAGATGTGCTGCAGTCTTACTAATCCCAGGCTGTTCTTATTGAATATGCGGTTAAATCTCTTGCATTGTTACACACAGATGCAGCTGGTTCTTTCCGGATCAGTGACTGTGGTAACTAAGAATATCTCATTCAAGGACAACCGTAGCTTAGCCATACTTTTACTAAACTAATGCTGGGGGCTTGATATGCTCTGGTGGGAGTGTAATTCAGTGGGTGCCAATGTTAAAGAGGCAGGTTTGAGTGAATTGTGCTAATGAAAACAACTTTCCTAATAATTTGTGAGAATAAATAGGCATCAGAGTATCTGTATACCATGCTTTGGTGATAGATTTTGATTCCTGCCAATTTGATTCCCAGTTTGATTTGATTCACTGTGAAAACTTCAGATTTGTTCACGGGTTCTTCCTTTACTTCTTTCCATATTTCATGTCTTTTTTTCAGTCAGTTATGAATCTGTGAAAAGATGCAAGAACGTGTTTTAGCACCATATGCATTTTCCCCACAAATGACATTAAAGCGGCAAAAAATGTGTGACCTTGTTGCTGGAATGTATTTATCTCCTGACCTGTTTTGAAATCTTACAAATCATTTCAAACAGATTTAACAAACAATCCCCCTGTTGGTCTTAAACAGGCAGTCCTGCCCCAAAACACCCGCATTTGAGAGTGAGCCACCTCCATGTTTTCTGATAGGCTACCATGCAGGTTTTTCTTTTTTTCTTTTTACAAAGCCGTCACAAAGATAAGTGTTATTTCTCAAGACTCCTATATCAGTGATATATCATATGGTAGGGACTGGGGGTGTCACAATATTCCGTTATTGACAATAACCGTGATTAGGGATGTAACGATTCACTCAGCTCACGATGCGATTCACGATTCTGATCTCACGATGCGATTTACTCACGATTTATTTTTACAAGATGAGTTGAAACAAATTAGAAATGAACACCTTCCCTTGCATTATTTCTTAAATGCTTCACGTTTCTTTGTATGATAAAATTATGTTTTATTTCAAATAACAAAACTAAACTGCAATTTTATAACAAATTAATAATAGAAAAGGTCTCTTTAATATAAACAAACTAATACTGTCTGAGCTTTTCTTGATTTTTTTGCATTTAAGAAATATCAGCATGTCCACGTTTAGGTTTGCAGTGAACATGGCGGCCCCTGCTGTTCAAAAAATGTATTGCGATTCAGTTCACACCTCAACCGATTTGAATCGTCACACATTATAATCGATTTTCAACCGGCTCACGGTGAATCGTTACATCCCTAACCGTGATCCTAAAAACCATGATTATCTATATTGTGTTTATTCTTATAGGCTGCACATGATAATATCGCAAATAATTCAGCACCTTTTTAGATTGACTTAAGAGCCAAAGTAGTTACAAACTCCTTACACTTGAATTTTAAAGGAATAGTTCACCCAAAAAATGGTCCCCATTGACTTTGTAGGAATAAAAAATACTATGGTCAAGTCAATGGGCCCACTTTTGGGTGAACTATTCCTTTAAGTGTGATCTGTTGGCCAAAAAAAGTAAAAAAATAACAAAATTAAAGATGATTTTGACTGATAGTATTATTTGTTATTGTAAAAAACACATTTAAATAGATATTGTGATAATATCGCCGCAAATTCTTTTGGCCACGATAACCATGAAGTGACCTGATATCGTGACAGCCCTAGAAGAGACAGTACATTAGCTTTACTATAAATGCTTTACGACAACGTCATTTGCGAAAACATAAACAGTTATTATTGATGGCAGGTCTGCTTTACTGGGATGCCAGCACAGCACAATGAACCAGCATTAGCCATAGCAAAACATTATTATGGGAAGGCAGTCTGCACTCGTAATGCTGGGCCCGTGTCACACCGGCCTCAATCAGAACTCATCTGGGAGCAGAATGAGAGACATTAACCTCGCCGTGTTGTTTTGTGCCGCGCTCCTAATGGAGGGTAATGAAGCGAGGCCATTAGACTCTGTGTATACCATCCGGAGTGCCGAAACAGATAAATAGATAATTAAATCATGTCCTTAATTGCGTAATGGTGCCGAGAGCATGGTCAGCGCGACTGACGCCTGGGATTCGATCTGGGTGTAACAGAATTCTCTCAAAGACCCTGGTGTCCTACAGAGGCTCCACTGTTCTTTGAGGAGAGAGTAACTGATGGGTGTATAGGGTTTTCAGGAAAACCTTACCTCCGCTTTTAGAGCTTGGATTATAGCCCACTGCTCTCTTTGTCAAACTCTTTTATCGTTACAAAGCAAATGTAATGGTCAATTTTCATAGGGGATGGCCTTTTATACCTTACAAACGAGATGCGACAGTCTCTGGATCAGTCTAGGTTGTGTAGCTTGTCACTCCCAGACTATTTCGTTTATTATTCATATTTAAAGAGTTTATTCTTCATTATTCTATAGTGGTAGAGAATAACCTGTTTATTTATTGACATTGACTGGCAATGACGATTACAAAAATGGAAAAATAGCATATGGGTTTGCAACAGGGTTTGAATTATAAAAGTAATCATGTTTGGTTAAACCATCTTTTTAATTTGCAGCATTGCAAATAAGATGGTCTGTTTTCTCTCTGCTTTTGCAATAGCTTTCAAACAAAGCCAGTGATAAAATGAGTCGTCGAGCGACACAGACTGACAGCCCATCTCTGTAAGCAAGTAAGTGTCCCATGTTATTCTAGACACCTCTGCTTATGAGATGCTGCTCGTCCAATCAGATTATAGAACCAAAACTAACTGTCGCGTAATCATAAACAAGCCACTTAACTTTTACACTTTGTGTGTTTTTGTCTCACCTATCTAAAGCATGGCTTCCCCAGATGCCATGACACATGTGAAACCTATCTGGCACCACGGCCGACTTTGTTTTCATCCGGTCCCGCATGTGTCCTGCTCCCACTTCTACACATTGCTTGGCAAACGTCAGCCGTCTCCTAATTTGACAGGAGCACATAATGGGGTTTATAATTAGCCCCGAGGTCATGGAAGTTGTGCTCGGCAGTTCCCGTGCTGTCAGGTTAATAGATAAGCCTGCGGGCGATGAGGACGAGAGGAAGAAGAGAGAGAGAGAGCAAAGAAAGGCTACGCCGCACGACCTGGAGTGTCAGGTGCGGTCTGACAGCTCACACGTATGAGACCTAGAAAATAACTAGGCGGCCTGATAAAGCGCCTCTGTACTAATGTAGAGAAATTGCTAAAAAGCATTTGGTGTAAACTTGAAATAATGCGCACTTGACTCCTTTAAATTGATGAGGTTTTGAAATGAGAAGTGGAGATAGGATTGCTATGTGGGAAATGCAGCGTAGCCTCACTGTCTTTATGCTTGACAATGATCAATGCGAAAAGGAACAAAAAGCTTATGAAAATTTGTGTTTAATTTGAAATGATGTTTGTTATTTTTTTTCGATGTTAAAATACTCTTCCTGTCTTAGTTTAATATTCAGAAATTACATAGGTTTAAAAGGTTTATTCCTGTCAGTAATTTACACACAGCTCTGTTTGAGTAACCAATGGCGTATTATATTAAAGGGATAGTTCAATATACATTTGATAATCATTTAGTCATCCTCATGTCATTCAAAACCTGTATATTCTTCTGTAGAATACAAAAGAAGATATTTTGAGAAATGTCTCAGTGGTTTTGTGTCCATACAGTGGAAGTCAATGGGGGCCAATGTTGTATGGCAAGTCATACAAGTTTGGAATGACATGAGGAGGAGTAAATGATTACATAATTTTTTGGTGAACTGACTGTAAATGTAACCGAAATCTGGAATCAGTTTATTTTAAATCAGGTTTACTTAAATTATCATAACCATAAACATAAAAGTTTATAGCCGAATGTCTCATTTAAGAACATTTGTTTGACTGCTACTGTCTAAGAGATGTTGGTAAAATCAATTTTGAACTTTTAAGAGAGATTTGTGTGTGGATTTAATGGTAGGTGCCATAAACATTCTTTTTTATTTTAGAGGTATTGAGGTATCACTTCTGTTTGTTCATTGTGTTCTCAAATGCCATTGATCGATCAACTGCCATTTTCTCAACACCGTCTAATACATCCTCGCCAGGTTCACAAAAACCCATTCCCTCAGTGCAGTTAAAAATGCTTTTTTAAAGGGGAGCACTGCTCAGTAAAACAAAGCGGTCTGTCTAAACAGAGAGCAAAACACCAACATATGATATAAAGTCGAAGTTCACCGTATGACAGCGATTTATGCTCTTATTCTTTCCATTTCCACGAATTGTAGTCATATGATATTGAGAGGCAATTCTGGCAGATGCTGTTTATCATTGAGAGATCTATGTTCTTAGGAAATGAAGCATGGACAGTCTATAATGTACCACAGTCCATTACTGTATAATTTACTATCAACTTATCAAAGGAAGAATGAAAGCGTGGGGAAAAACAAAGCCATTATTCCAGATATATGAACATTTCACAGTCGAGATCAAACAATGGCTTTTAATGAAGAGTCAACGAATCACTCGCTCACAATGTCAACCCAAGTGCCTTTGACAATAGCACCTTACAGCATCCATCTAAATAGGGCCTCAAACACCAAGAACAAAAGACGTGACGGGTATAACAGTCTCAAGCCGGTGGGCATTTTATTAATCTTTGAATGAGTGTTTAAAATATTCCAGTTTTTCATTTTTACTGTCGTGCCTATCACGCTCCGATTAGACATTATTGGCTATTAACCTTGTGACTGCTGCAACATAGCGTATGAGGATTATGAGTTACTTCCTCCGGGTATTTCAGGTCGCTATTTAAACCATGTCACCTTTAATATAATTTCTAACCTATTCAATCAGGATCTGAGGTTATGATTATGAGAACCATGCAGATGATAGGAAATATGGATGTGATGGCTGGTTACGTTATTTGCGGTTCCTCCAGTTTTGTTAAATCAGATCATATTCTTCACCTCATGGGCCGGCTCAGGGCCAGGGCAGGTGATAACACCGGCCCCTCTGTTTTGGGTGGATTATGCTCAGGGGCTACTGTTGTTTTCGCTCTCTGAAGCTTCACCTGTCTTTTGATTGAATTCTCTTGGTTTTAGTCGACTATTTTCTCTTTGAACATAATTACGGTCTGTCTCGCCATATAGCGTTCCGCTAGTACACATATGTCATTGATCTATTTCCTTCTCAACCTCAAAGATCTGTTGCATTGCAGACGGCTATTGCTTTTACATTATGAAATGATGGTACGGCGGGTGTTCAGAGATGGAAAAGATGAGAGAGATGATGAAAACATATTTTCAGGCGAGTCATTAAAAGAATTCATGAGAGCCAAAGCACACTTTCATTTTTCGAGCTGTGATCAGTGTTCATGAAGTAAATGTTTGCTTCATATGCATTTGGTACATTATAAATAGGGGTTACATTGGGATTGTAGAAGGGGGGTAACCCTGTAGACCCCCCGAAAAAAAGCATGGAACCTAATTATAAAAAAAACAGAAAAACGGACAAATGTAATATTCTGGCAGGACACACTGTAAAAAAAATCTATAATATACTGTATTAATATGAAGGCATTTTCCATATTCATTTTTTACAGTTGTTTTACCTGTGTTTTAAATTTTGCACTGCATTGAATTACATTTTAGCATTAACGGAAATTTCCGTAAAATAAACAGATAAAGTTCTGGCAGAAAATTGCCAGTACATTTTCCGTAATTTTTTTTACAGTGCATTATCCATGTATTTTGCAAATATACAGCACAGGTGAAACGGGTACAAAAAAACTTTCATTTTAATAGTACATTGTAACCTATTTTTACTGTTTTTTCAGAGTCTGTTTTCATCATTTCGGGTCTGTGACTGACTAAAGAGAGGGATAAAATGGAAGTTTTATGAATTTTAAAGCTTTTTTTTTGACCATGTAACTGCACACCGCATATGGGAAATGGAATGGATTGACAAATGTGTAAGAATCTAAACCCCTGATCAGTTTGGGCTAAAGGTCTGTTGATTTTTGATCCAGAGCTAAGAGCCAATATCTGGGGTATGCACCATTTGAGAACAAGAGAGATGTCCAGTAAAACGAATGAAAAGGGCAAGAGATTTCATCTTAGATTTGCGAGTTTACATCAGTCACAGACCTAGTGATAAAGATAAAAGACACCGGTGTGAAGTTTTCTTGGAGAGTTTTTTGGAAAGTATGTGTGTGAGTGTGAGAGAATCGTCTGTGTGCGAAAGATAAACATTTCGGTTCTTCAGGCACTCTGCTGTGTCTTGAGATGTGTTTACAGGTCTCAGCATTAATAGGTGGTTTTTGAATGGGAAGAGGTTGTGGAAGGGTCGCCGGCTAAAAGCCTTGATTTTGGATCCAGTGGGAATGTGTGAAGTAGCTGAGGTGGTGGGGGGGTTAGATTGCAGTGTTTTTGCAGATTGGAGATGGTGTGTTCTCCATCGAACTCCCAGCTCTCAGATTGAGGGGTAGGCTTTTCTAACCCTTATAGCGTTTTTAAAAATGTCATTTCCTAGCAGAGGTCACTGTCTACCTGACCTGCTTCATCGTTTACTTTACCTGCACATCTCTCTGCTCCTCTTTCTCTGTCTCGGATAGGATGTGGGCAGTATTGGCAGCTGTAAATGTCACGGCGGACTGTAAATCAAAGAGTGGCGTCCGGCTAAGTGCACCGTTCCTTCCCTCTGTAAATTAGTTTATTCTAAACTTATTAAAGTGTTTGCCTGCCCATTACACAGGAAATACAAACTTTTCTTATACACGTGGTAAGCACCATACTTGCTGTGCTCTTGATGACATCAATTATACATAGAAAGTAGTGTTTATACACTACCATTCAAAATTTGTAGAACACTTACTCATATACTTATTCATATTTTTTTCCGCATTTTGGAAAATAGTAAGCTCCTCAAAATTGTGGAATAACACAAAGGGAACTGTGAGAGTCATGTTGCGACTAAAATATCTAAACAAGAAATAAAAATTGTTCTATTTTAGTATCTTTGGTGTAGTCACACCTAGAATTTGCAGAAATGTTCTTTTGGCATTTTATCAAGCAGCTTCTTGGGGTTTCATCCTGAGATTCTTTTTTCAAATTTTTGTTTTTTGTAGTTTATATTTGCACAATTATGCTTTAGTTTAAAAAAAATATAGTTTTTTTTAGTTCAAACTAAGCATATATGTCAAGCTTAACACCCAGGTGTTCTAAAACTGTATGTATTTGATTTATTTACTTTTCTATTTTCTTATTATTTATTTTCTTTGCCAATTATAAAAAGTATAAAAATAAACTTGACTTGACATCATTCTTTCAGAACACACAAGGCGCTTTAATGTTGTTTTGCTTAAAGAGTACATAACATGAGATCATGAAAATTACCTTTCATGCCTTGTGTAATGTTGCCGTGTTTGAAAGTAAGCAGTCTGTCAAGTTGTAAATCCGAAGGTGAATGAATATCAAAGTTATTGGCTTGGATAAAAGGGAGTCGACTCTGAATCACGCAAACGAGTCGTCCCTAGTCCGATTTGCGAACCGCCTCGGATTTATGTCACTACATATAGTCCCCGCCTATGAAAACTTCACTCTTCTCCCCCAAACACTGTAGCTCGTGAGCCTCATTTGCGGTAGACCAATCACATCAGACTAGACCATCTGACCATTCACATCAGACTAGGCTAGCAGAAAGGAGGGGATTAGACTGATGAATCGCGGAACAAATCATTTGAGAGTCAGTCAAGAAGTAAGGTAAGAATAACTGCCTATTATTACGAAATAATAGTGTTTTTACACCTTCTATGTACATAAACTTGTTGGACACTCCATAAACCAAAGTAAGACCTTAAAAATCCCTAGTTATGTACTCTTTAAAAATAAAGTTGTTCTTAATTTTGAAATTGAGTGCCTTGCATGTTCCTGGATTGATGACCACATTTTGCACTTAAAAAAACTAAATCTTAAAATGTTTCAATTACGTTTTCTTATTAGGTTATTTGACTATACTTTTACTTTAAATTAAGTGTAGTAATTTCAGCTCCTTATAACACTTTTTATACGTTTTTTCCACAGATTTTTCCTCACAGAATGTCAACAGCTTCCATCTGGACCTTCCCATGAGACAAGTGAACAGTGTTGTCATCCTATAGCATGGAGTGTTTGGAGATACAGAAATAAAGAATGAAAGAGCCAGAGAAGGCCAGAGAGAGAGATGGCTGTTTAGTTTCTTGTGAAGTACTGGTTGTAATTATAGTGAGGTCACGCATTGCAGCAGAAGGAGAGAGGAAAGAGAAGAGCTTGTTTCATCTCGCCTTCTGCTGGCGTTCTCCTGGCAGAGTTTAAAACGACTCGTCTCCATGGAGTTCATATCTAGACAAGCTTGTGCTCAGCGCATCCATGGACATCAAACTAGAGAGAGAAAGAACGACTGTAAAAAAACATCAAAAGAGACTGAATGATAGGGATGAATGACGTGGCTCTCTTCTCTTGACACCGATCACAAGATGTTGCATGATTTAGTTATGGGACATTCATAATGCAGGTCACTCTGACCTGGATTCACAAAACAAATCCATTTGTGTTTTGCATGGCAAATGCATTAATCCTGCATAGAATGCAGATATAGAGCACAGGCCAAGCCACCCTCTTCTTAATGCGCACATTTTTATACACTTTTATTATGTAGAAAGTGTACTTAACCAACCATTACAACTGGTTGCCATAGTAATAGGCGATGTGTATTCTGAATTTACATATTTTTAGGAAAAATGATATTTTTTTCAAAAGAGCTCTATTATTATGTAGATCAGACTTTTAGACCACATGTCCTTGTGTTGAATTTGTCTTTGCCACCTCTATTTTAAAGGTATAGTTCAGCCAAAAATGAAAATTCTCTTCATTTACTCACCCTCTTGTCGTTTCAAACCTGTATGGCTTTCTTTCTTCTGTAGAACACAAGAGAAGATATTTTGAAGAATGTTGGTAACAGAACAACGGCGGTACCCATTCACTTCTATTGTATGGACACAAAACCAATGCAAGTCAATGGGTATCGCCGTTCGGTTACCAACATTTTTCAAACTTTTTGTTGACAAGAGGGTGATTAAATGATGACAGAGTTTTCATTTTTGTGTGATCTATCCTTTTAAGAAATGTTCTATTAAAATCAGGAAAAATTCATTGATAGCATCAGAGACCGATATCTTAGTGATCTGTAAAAAGTGCAACAAACTGGAAATGTGCATTTAATTATAAACAATAATGTGCAAGTTTAAGTTAACAACAGTGTTCACCAACAGGTGTGAAGGTGAAATTGTCCTGTATGTGCAGCAGCAAACATGAGCGGACTCAGTCATGTCTATTTGAGCAGTAACTGAACTTGGTCTCATTTTATATCCTATTAGATACGCAGCCCAAAACTCTGGTTTTGTCTAGTTTTATTCTTTCTTCTCCGCCCAAACACAAAAGCCGTTTTATCTGGTTCTCTGACCACATAAAACTCTTTTCTGCGAGAGGTTGACAGCTTTAACATTAGGATTTGGTGGTAAAGTATTTAACATGCCAAACACGATTGACCGCCTCAATAAGCTTTATGTTGAATGTCACTTGCTGAAATTGGAAATCAGGTCTCATTGCACACTGTAAACCCAAATGTTCAAAATAATCAAACAGATTAAGTAATGTAAACTTAATTTTATAAAAAAGTTCTACTTACTTAAATATTTTAAGCTCCTGAAACACTTTTTTACTTTTGAGTAAAGTATAATGATTATTTTTGACTAACTTGAAGTTTTTACTAAAACTTAAAAAATTGATTTGCTCCTTGTTCATTTTACTTAATTTAAACACGTTAATTCAACACAATTGGTCAAGAAGGATTTCCAATTCCCAGCATGCTTTGCGTCAGACTGCATTAGGCGAGTAAATAAAAAAATATATGATTATTTTATGTTTTTAGTAAAGTTAAAGACTTGTTAGTGTTTAATGTTCACTTTTCTTAGATATTTAGAAAAGTTTGACATATTTTTCAGTTTTGTGGTTACCATTGTTTAGAAGAGTGGTGCATGTGCTTAGGCTCTGCGAAGCTACATTTGACCTGTAACACGTGTTATGTTACCAGTGAGCAGTGACTGTGCTAATGCCAATTCTGAGATCAGTCTCTTCTTGCTCATTTTGGGTTGCATAATTCAAGGTGTTTGATTTATGCATATTAAGACTAAGAAATATGTTAAATAAAGAAACTGAAACAATTTAGTTTAGTTAACTTAAAATGCAATTTAGAATGCAATTTAGATGTACTTATTTGTTTAAGTTCTGTCTACTTATTTTCATAAAAAGGATAAATTAAATATTTAAGTCGCACTTGCTAAGATTAACTTTAATTTAACAGTAATCAAAATTTGAAAGTTCTGCTTACTTAAACCCAGAACCTCTAAAACTCAAAATTTTTGAGGCAATGAGTATTGCCAACTTATCCGGGTTTACAGTGAACTTTGTTGTGTGCTTTGTTACATATAGAGCAGTTTTAATCAAAATGCCTTCAATAACCGTTTTTTATTCTTCTCATTTGAGCATTAAAATTTAATTAAACTGCCGTTAACACTTTCGTCCGACAAGGGGATATAACAAGACTTGTTTTCCGGGTTAGTCATGTGATGTTTGATATATACCTTATCCCCTTATACAAGTTAAAATGTACAAACTGATATAATTAAACAGGCTTGTTTAGTTTTGTATGTATTCTTATATTGAGTATGTGAGTTTTTCTGAATCGCCCACATTACTAATTTGGTTGATTGTCAAAACAGATTTCTTTACTCACAGAAATGAGAAAATTAATGCATGAGAAGTTAGGTGCTTGTCAGTATCTCTCTGATTAAGCCGCCCAAGCCCTGTCGCTATATCTAAGACTTTATGTCATCATTTAATTGCTTAATAACTGCTAATTTGATGCTAATTGGCAACAAATAAGCTATGCCTAAATCTGAACTTGAACTAAAATTGCTTATTAATTGCTGATGTGATTCGAGTTGTCACAACCATCAAGCTTGATAACACCAGGTCGACTTAACACAGCCAGTGCTCTCGTTTTAGGTCCAGTTCATTAACCGTTCCTTTAGTGCCATCACAGCAAGTCTGTCTCTGTGGTGTCTCTGATCGTGTCTGGAGGTCTGTTTATAGCTTCATGCTGCCAGGGCAGAATAACTCTGAAGATCAGTTTGTAAGATGAAATCCTTTCAGTTTATTCCTGCTGTGGCTGATATGGGAAACCGTGAGCAGAGGGAGCGATGCAATGCTTTCTGCTTCTTTTAGTATTACAGTCAGGTTCAAAATAACTTTTATGTGCCATGTGTAATACCAAAATGATGCCGGAATGGTCGATAATTGTTATAATAGTGCAAAAAAAAAACAGTATCAGTCACAGTATAAAAATAAACATGCAAATACAAAGCCACAAAATTATAATGTGAATAAAAAAGAGCACCAAAACTGTACTTGACTTTACTAAAGCTCATGGATATGAAATCCAAAACCAAATAAGCAAATAGAAATAAATGAATATGAAATAAATAACTACAAAAATGTGAAAATGAATAAAAGTGTAAATAAATGAACGCTTAAATAAATAACTACAAAAACGTGAATATGAATAAAAGTGTAAATAAACAAATGTTAAAAAAATCGTTAAATGGAAAAATGTGCAAATTAATAAGAGGAAATAAATGTTTAAATAAAAAAAAAATTGTAAAAAAAATGAATAAAAGTGTAAATAAATAAATGTTTAAATAAATAATTTAAAATGAATAAGAGTGTAAATAAATAAATGTTTAAATAAATAAACACAAAAATGTGAAAATGAATAAAAGTGGAAAATAATAAATGATTAAATAAATAAATAAATGTGTGGGTGAAACCACAACAATACACAAATAGAAGTATAAATATACATTTTCTATTATTTTATTTTTGTATTTGTTATGTATTTGATATGTTTATTTATTTCTAATATTGACAAGTTTGGGATTCCTTTTGATGCCACTAGTCTCACAAACAAGAAACTGTTGTGAAAACCCGGTCCTTTATCAACACAAATTTGAAATAAAATCTGATAAAAATCTGTATGTGCCTTTACTCCACGAAATTAAGTAAAGCAAGCCAATCAGATTAGAGTTTGCCAGGTTAAGAAAGTGCTTTACAGTCCTGTAAGCAATATGTATTAGACGGTCGGCTATCGGAGGTCAGCGTGCTGTCAGGTCTCAGTCGTCGAATTTGGCAGCATTTCCAAAACTTAACCATCATCTACTCTACCCCGAATAAAACACCATCCAAACAAACCAAAAATAATATCATAAGCTCTGTCCTCACTTGGTAAATTGTAATGAAACTGGAACATGGAAGAACATTATCAGGTTATTGATATCAGAGAAGTACTTCATATCAGTGGGGCCTTCAAAGGATGGTTAGTAATGTAAATGTAAAGATAAGATTTAGATGGCGATGGGGACACACTTGAAGTGTGAGAGATGTGATTTTGTGACTAAACCCTGGTGAATTTCTGAAATGTGTGTCTGGAATCGGATTGTTTAATGTTTTGATTTAATGTGGTGAAATGTAATGGAAAAATGACTCCAGTGCCTCTTTTCTATTCCTCTCAGTTTAATCAGCCTCATTGCTTTATGATGTCTGTGCTCGAGGCCTGTTAACATGAAGGGCGTATAGACACAACTGTGTTATCATAAGACAGGTTTTAAGTGATTATATCAGCTGCAAGCAATCCAACTCATCTTTGATCAAAACTAAATAAAACATACGGGTTCTTCTCCATCAAACATTTGTTTTCGTGCGTGTTTGTCATTGACATCAAACCTGGCGCGGTGTGTTTGGGTGCAGATAATGTGAATTAGACTGGAGTGCTACAGCAGTGGAGATTTTCAGACGTAAATTTGAGAATTATCCCTACTCAAAGCTTTCGTACAGTACAAGAAGACTTGGACTATAGAGACATTTTGCTGTAAACAACAACATCAACAACATTCGTCCAGAAGCACTCTTAGTTTTTTAAGTTTGTTTTTTAATTTCACACATGTGATGTATATTAAATTAGTATGTATTAATGATGATTAATTATTTATTAAATGAGTATGTTCGTTTAACATTGTGATTTAGTTTTAAATGTGTTTGTGTAGTGTTGAAGAACCGAAACAGGAAGTATTCTGGACCAGAGTATATATGAAGAGGTCATTTGCGAAAACAGATAACTCAACATTTTTTCAAAAATCATTTTGTTTTCTCGCACAATTGGGCTATTTTGAAAATGCAGGTGTGGGAAAAATGATGGAGCCGTGAGTTTTTGGGCTACTTAACTAGTGTACTGCGGCCGCCAAAATGTTTATTTATATTCTATAGATAAATGTTATTTGATGAGTTTCTTAATGTGTATTCATACCTGGCAACTCAAGGACCAGACCCGTTCCCAAAAGTGTGGGGAATGAGCATCTGACAGGCAGGCTACAGTACAGCAGGGAGGGACGCGGGAGCTCAGCTCAACCAAAGACGAAAAATATAACGGTGGTATATTGCACAATATATGTCACATTGCACAATGAAAGAAATCATGCGTGAGTGTACAACAGTTGATTCTTCTGGCTGCCAGATATCACGTTTGAGCAGCGCTATACGCAGTCTAGAACAACTAAAACATTGACGTGCTTGTACACGTTGTACATATGCAAAAAATTTAACCATGCTTATTTCTTAAGCAAGTTTTTGCATGTCTTACGAATGCAAAATTCGTCCATTTCCATGCGTGGCCTCAAGATCTCTTTTAAAGGGACACTCCACCCAAACATCTCTCACCCTCTAGTTGTTCCAAACCTGCATACATTTCTTTGTTCGGTTGAACATAAAATATTTTGGAAGAATGTTAGCAACGGAAAATTCTGGGGCATCATTTACTACCATAGTAGAAAAAATTTAAATGGTAGTCAAAGGTGACCCAGAATTGTTTGCTTTAATAAATCCCTCAAAACATCTTTTGTATTCAACAGAACAACAATACTGTATGCAGAGGAAACCATTCACATAAGTAAATAGCAATAGAAAACGTCTTTTGGCAGTTGTTAACTTTGATTTGTCACCGGAAAAAATTGGGCTAGTTTTCATTCCTTTTGGGGGGGTTTTGAGGGGTCATTGGGCTCATGTCAGGTCAACTTTATTTGTACCCGAAAGTAGATTTGATTTGCAGTGTTGTGAGTTTACATAAACAGACATCACAAACATTAAACAATTATTAGAAATAAATAAATGTTTATTATGAAAAGTGCTTTAAAGTTCCCAGCATTACTAAAAAACCTGCTTGGACTAAAAACAATAAATAAACATCATAAAAATGTAAAATAAATAAATACATTTGTTTAATAGAAATAAATAAAAAAAGACCAATCATTCCCTAAAACCTGTCCTTATTCAACTGAGTAATAGCTGCGGGCACAAAGCTGTGTTTATACCGCTTTGTTCTACAGTACGGAACTACAAATCTACGTCTAGATGTCAAAAGTTGAAATTCATTGTTCAAAGGGTGAGAGTCATCATTTAAAATTGAGTAAGTCATCCGCTGTAACTGTCTGATATACAGGGATGATAGACTAAACTGTGACTCCCCGATCAATTTACTATAGAATATTTAACAATTTGACTCAGTGAATTTCTATTCTTAACAGACAGGTTTCCAAACCAGAATACCAGAGAACATGTTTAAAGTGACTCAATAAAAGCTCGATAAAATAAAGTCATAATGGAAATATTTTTTCATGTTTATTTATAATATAGAACAACATAATAACACCTAATGCTGCCTATGATAGAACGGTGTCACTAAATTGTTTTTAGTTTTTACTAAATAAACAAAACGAAGCAAATTATATTACTGAAGTATATCTACATTTCAGCCAAACTGTTAAAAATGCCACACAGAGTTCTGTGTATGCAGCAAAAGATTTATTAATTGATTCAATGAAATGGACAGCTTGAAGTTCACAGAAATCCCTCAAGGCGAGATGGCAAAATTAGTCAAATGACAGGGCCATTAGGAAACTTAATGGCCAAATAAAAGTGCTGTATTTATAATAATGTATAATATTGATTCATTTAGAGAGCTAAATAATGTATGATTATATTGTGCATATTTAATGTATTACTCAAAAGTGTGAACATTTTTGAGTGAATTTTTTGCTTTATCTACAGGATAGTCCCCAGATCACTTAAAGGGGTAGGCCATGATTCTAAGCTGTCATTAAAATTTTTATACTTTTCATTAATCAGAAAACTTTCATACTTAGGAATAAATAAATGTTGACAGTTTGTTATAACGTATGACAAGGTTTACTGTTTATTTCGCCAAAGGCACTCATAAATACTTGTTTCCTTTCTTTAAGTAATGACAAGATTTTGCTGTGACAATAATCACTAGCAATCAATCTGAGCGTTTCTTCTTTCCTCCTTCCAGATCTGCATCTCGACGCCACGAGCCTGGCTGTCACTTGAACACAATTAACGCCGGAGTTCTTGTGCAACAAACAGGAACCCATGTTCTTCAGGAAAGTATAATTAAAATCTGGAAAATAAATGGATATTTCTGTGTCTCAGTGATCTGTAAAAACGGCAACAAATGAGGAGTGTGAAGTTAATTAAAATCAATGGTGTGAGATTTTATGTTTGCCGGCAGGAGGGAAAAAAGAAAGTTTGGCCTTGGTAGCTTCTGTGATTCAATCAGAAGTTGAGAATAGTGTGATTCTGCAGCCCAAAGGTGTAGACATTCCCAATCGTTCACTTTCGCAGTCTTTTGGGACATGTTTGAAGGGCATTGGTGCGAGAACGTTGGAGGGTCGGAGATGGCAAATTACAGCAAATTCTTCTCAATTACTTGTCCTGAAAAAGAAATCACTTAATGTCATGCATCTTAACACATCCTCCAATTAGAAAGCTGCTGAACGCTTGGAGAGGGTGTAATTACAGGAGAGCTTAAGAGCTGACTGCCGCTACAGGAGAAAACGAAATATTAACAGAGAGCACAGACGGTCTGCCGTAGAGAAGCTGACACTCAGAACACCACAGAAGCTGTGACCCTTATTGGTTTTTAAATAAATGTTGGACAGAAACGTGAAGGAATGGACTAAAGGTGCTGTGAAGAAAGCTGAGTTTCGTGCAAGGGACCCGTGTTCAAATCCAGCTTGAGAGGGGAAAAAATTAATTGGTAAGGGCTATTTTATTTGTTAATCATAACATGTTCAGCGTGCCTATTTGTGACCCTGGACCGCAAAACCTGTTGTCACGGTTCCGTCTGCCCCTGTCTGCCTCCCGTGTTCTTCATTCCCTATTTCCCCCCGAACTACACTTCCCATCGCCCTCCACGCTCCCTCACTATTCCCTCATTTGTAATCACCGCACCTGCCAGAATTACTCCCATCACCAAGAGACTATTTATTATCTGCCTGTCCCCATGTATTTTGTCCTGTCTTAACGTAACTATATGTGTAACTACTTGTATGTATCCGGTTTATGTTTATTAAAATATTCTAAATTACCTGTTTGTATGTTTTCCTGTGAGCTATACCATTACACCAGTCTTATGGGTAATTTTTTTATACATAATCTGAAAGCGGAATAAATAAGCTTTCCATTGATGTATGGTTTGTTAGGATAGGACAATATTTGGCCGAGAGACAACTATTCGAAAATCTGGAATCTGAAAAAATCGAAGTATTGAGAAAATCGTCTTTAAAGCTGTCCATTGTAGCAGGCCGTTGCTAAGAAGAAATGGGTTTGTTTTAACGCTCTCTATTGGCTTACTGCAGTAATGACGTTGTGGATAGTATATGAACCCGAAAGAATATATTCGAAACTTTACATAGATATCAATCTGTAATTCCCCAAGAGCGGGCAGGGGTGAGCAAAGTTTGTAGGCATGCTTCTTGCCATTTTTGTTCGCGATTTTGGTACAGCCATTTACAAAAATAAAGATTTGAAATATTTACGGTAGGAAAAACCATACAAAATATCTTCATGGAACTTGATCTTTACATAATATCCTTATGATTTTTGGCATTAAAGAAAAATCGATAATTTTGACCCATATAATGTATTGTTGGCTATTGCCACAAATATACCCCTGCTAGTTATGACTGGTTTTGTGGTCCAGGGTCAGATTTTTAGATGAAAAACATCACTTTAACACACAGCAGAACTAAAGTTTTCATGAAAATGTTGAAACGAGCAGAAGCGAGATGCATCTCAACCTCTCAACGACCTTTAGTCACACTGGACGCCAAGCATCGGCAGGCTTAAAGATCTGAAAACATGCACCTGTGCAGCATAACAGATGAAGTGTGTGTTTTTTATTCATTTGTCGGTGGAGCTGTTACAACTCTCATGGGAATTGGAAGGACACTAGCGGCAGCTGATGTTTGATGGAAAAAAAACGCTGCTATTTTCTCACCTCTGTCTCTACGTTTTGGCACCAGCATGCAAAATACTTCATTATGCATCATCAGACACTCTTCTAATGGAAGGCTGGATGGCTGCGCCGATGTTCTGCATAAATTAACACCGCCTTTTCACCATTAAAGGCCTGGAAGCGTGCCGGCCCCTAAATGCGATATCTCAAGCGCCATCAGGATTTACAGTAAATTAACTTAAGCCAGCGTTTGGGGTGAAATGCAGCCCTTTTTAAATGATGTGTTTAATTTCAATATGGCAAGTGTCAACGTATGCTTGATTTAAAGCAAACATTCCCAGCCCATTATGATGCAGGCTGTGGCCATTTTTTTCTCGAATACTGTACATTTGAGGTCGGCTTTCAAATGCATTTCAAATGTGTGATTATGTGGTCGCATAAATTTAGGATAGTGTGTCATTTCAATTATCATATGTCATGTTAATATACGTATTGGCTACTATTCTAATTCAAAGTGTTTAGCTAGAGGAAAGCCATGTGGGTCACTTCACGAGAAATGTCAGCTCTAAAGCTTTGTAGTGCTTTTAGAAAATCTGCATTACTAAACAGTTCAAACAACCTGGCGCTCAAACAATGGCAGCGCTTCCTGGTTTACCAGCACAGTTGAAACAATAAAACTTCACACGGCCTTCTTCATGTGACTGTAAACTAAAGAAGTTGTATTCAGAAATCTAGTAGTTATTTAATGACTCACTAATTGTTCTTTTCATCTTTTTTAGGTTAATGATTCATTGATAGATGAGAGAATGATCATGGATCTACAGTCACCATTCACCTTCACTGGACTTGTAAGGGTGAGTAAATTATGAACATTTTCAGTTTTCAGTCAGCAAAACTGCTTTGGTTGATGCTCGTTTTGACATTGTGTGTTTTAAATATATTTCTTTTTTCGTGTATTTTTGCAGTAAAAGTTGTTTGAGAACAAAGCATAAACGGTGAACCCCCTTCATTACCGCTGTGGAATCATGAATCATGTTGAGTATATAAAAATATATAAAATATGGAGAGAATGAAGGCTAGCTACTTAATCTAATGTTATGCATTAATCTAGTCTGTGAAGGTTCAATAAAGGTTCACCCCCCAAAAATATTCTGTATCATTTATTCACCCTCATGTTCTGTATGACTTTCTTCTGCAGAACACAAAAGAAGATATTTTGAAGAATGTTGGTAACCAAACAACATCGACCCCATTGACTTCCATTAAATATTGACACAAAACCACTTAGACATTTCTCAAAATGAAGCTGAATAAATGATGACAGAATCTTTATTTTTGGGTGAACTATCCCCTAAAGTCATTCATGTTTGATTGGTTGACAAATGAGATATCTACAGCACACAAAAACAAGATCATCCTATTTGTTATCCATTACCTACCAGTCCGTCTCTTCCTCTTCCTGTCATTTCCTCCCTGTCTTGTTTTCTTTCTAACAGCCTTCCCTCCTGAATGAATTGCCCCATCACAACCCAGTTTGGTTTTGTCATCTGTAGGTAAATTACTCGGGCAGAATCAATACTGCACCTCCAAACCCTCACTTACCATCACGTATTGTGAACCTGGATGTTGTGCACACTGAGAATTTTCTTCACAGTCCCTTGACTCGTTTAATGCACCTTGAATTATAATAGTAAAATCCGCTACGTCTAACAGGATCATCTATCTTTTCTGTATTTTCCTTGAAGAAGTTTTCCATTCAATTCTGCTGTAAACGCAGGATAGAGTTCAGCTCGGCTCACCGGCAGCACACGACGCCACTGCCTTCTTTCTCTCTGTAATCTTGGCTTTCTCATTTGATCGCTGAGAGAACTGCCGATAAAATCTTAACAAAAGGAATCTGGCAGTGTTGTAGCTTGTGCACCTTTTTTCCCGGCAGTCACGCTGTGAAGGAAAAATCAGATGTCGTGAAGTCGGAGTTAAGTCAGCTATTATGACTTGTTATTCATGACATGAAGATGTCAGATTTGTAAATTTAGAGGTGGAACATCTTTGAACTTGCAATTGAAGAGTCTGATTTTGCCTGAACTGTTATCGTCTCTTGTTGAGCTTGTGCAAATTGAGCTCTTGTGTTGACGTGCAAATTAAAAATTTGACAGTGTCAAGAAGCGTTTTTAGTGCAACTCGTGGAACGTTTGAAATGTTCCCTTCGGTTCCGCTTTGGTTGATTCTGGTTCATTTCAACAAGAATTTTATATTCTCTCTCATTCCCTGACAATGTTTCACTGGGATTTTGTATTTATTTTTGTCTTTCAGATGCTTTTCAGTGGCCTGAATGCTGCTAAATGTCCATTGTCACGCTTAGTCTCCTCTGAAATTGGCACATAGTATCATTGGTTTGTGCAAATGTGCTAGACCTCCTTGTGAATTTGGTAAGTTTGAAAGCCTTGCTTATGTGAAAGAGGAGTGAATGAGAGTCTATATGCCTTTAGCTCCACCCCTCCTTAAACCCGCCTCTTTTTCTCCTCCGATTGCTATACTGCTGTTTACTGTATAGACCGTTTCATTGGACGCGCACGCGACTGACCCCCAGTTAACTTATGGTTTGTGTTTGGCTTGTGTCTAATAATATAACTATTTATATTTTATTTTATTTATTATATTTAATATTAATTTGCGTTATTATTTTACTGTATTGTAATTGTATTAAATGCATTATTTGTTGAATTTTATTGTATGTTCATTTTATTAAATAAACAATTTGTTGAATGGGTCCTGTAGTTTTGTCGCATTGAAAAAAAAACGCGTGGTACATTGACATGTTGAGCTTGGTATCGGAGTCTACATTCAAAATATTGGTGGGGCAAGTTTAGCCAAATAACGGTTCTTCTTGTTTCTTTTGATTGTTATCAGAAATGATCTACAGGCACTCTATTGTTTGTGAATGTGTACCGGAAGTTAAGTTGGGGGTCACAAAAGTGCGCATGCGCAGTAACGTTTGTTTATGTTGTTAAGTTGAAACCGTCTATACTGCACACTTCAATAGTATTTGAAAGAGAATACATTATGCAACCAAAAATACATGAAATGTGCGTACCTTGTTTTAGGGACTAAAATGCTTCAAATGCAGTGAAAGTTGCTTTGCATAAAATGCACGAATGTAAATGTGCTACACATTTTAACAAGCTGTTAACTGGGTATCTGAGCATACATAAAATGTGTGTACTGTGGATAATAGACATACAACACTGCAAAAATAATATGAGTGTCTCCTATTGCAATCTGCAAGTCCAGCAAGTACATACATGTATTTAGTGTTTCTGAGGTAACATCATGTGTTGTATTTGGACAGACAGACAGAGAGAGAATGAGAGAGGCACTGAGAATCTGATTGATGTACAACAGGTCCTTTTTATATTCGTAATGCCTGACTGCCTGTTAAGTTACCATTTCATAGAAAAGATGGAGAATAGGATATGATTTATCATGACTACAGAAGAGTGTTCATCCATTTCCACACACTGCTCCGTTGCTGAGAATGGCAGTGACTGTTGTTTACAATTGTCATGTCTCATGATCCATGACTGTTGTACTGCCCATAAATGTGTGTTGGTATATGCAGTTGTTTTATATGTCTACAGAGGTCAAACACATGGACATGTCCTGTTCCAGAACCTAGCAAGCCGTCAGTTTTGTGGCATGCAGAAGATAAACATCATTTTAGCTATATTCTTTGAAGGAACAGTTCACCCAAAAATGAAGATTTTGTCTTCGTTTACACACCCCCAAGTTGTTCCAAATCTGTATACATTTCTTTGAGAGATATTTGGAAGAATGCTTGTAACCAAACATTTCTTGGCCACCATTGACAACCATAGTAGGAAAGATTTCTTTGTGAATTTCTTTGTTCTGTTGAACACAAAAGAAGATATTTTGAAGAATGTAGGAAAGCAAACAGTTCTGGGGCACTTTTGACTGCCATTGCCATTTTTCCTACTATGGTAGTCAATGGTGGCCAAGAACTGTTTGGTTACAAGCATTCTTCCAAATATCTTTCTCCGTGTTCATCAGAACAAAGAATTTTATACAGATTTGAAACAATTTGAGGGTGAGTAAATTCAAAAAAGCAATTTTGAAGTAACGGAGTGAAATGTATTGCTTCAAAAGTGTATTTGTGATCATGTTGAGAAATGTTATAACAACAGTTTTATCTGAATCACCTTTTAGGTTTCTGTCATGGCTAAGCCGACCCCCTCTGGACCCCTCAAAGGACCCCCCAAATACATATTTTTTGCCACAGTTTGTAGCACATCAAAAAGTTATTAAAGAGGCTCAAAGTGTAAAGAACACCCAGTTACAGACGTTTGAGCAAAACGTTTTACATCACTCCCCAGGCTCCCTACATGAAGTGACTGTGAATAGGTGGCCGTGCGATCACTTTAATCTCTTAACAGAAAACAGTAATGAAGTTTTTCTCTCACGTTTTAAATGTAGATACTTAGAACTTTGCTTCTTAATTTTTCTAAATGAATATTAATGATCCTGCGTGTTCCCGCAGTTCTTAATGGATCAGACAAATTAGAGCTCATTTAATAAACAGAATGTGCAAATAAGGCTGAAGACAGATAAACATTGTAAAAAGACAAATAGAGCGGGGTTCTTTTAAGAATCTTGCCAGAACCATTAAACGGACTGCTCAGATTCATAGTGAGCTGTCGTAGCGTTTAAGACAGAAGCAGACGTTGTTTTTAGACAGTAAAGCTCCATCTGTTCCAAGCAACTGTTACAACAAGACTCTTCTATCGAACATTAAAGTGGGCTTGATTTCACACTCTTGTTCACTTTTCTTCCTCCGTGGCTCCAATGTGTCTGTGATTTTGAGGATTGTTTTGTCCTTGCGTTACTCGGATACAAATGGCAGACAAAAATAAAACCGTCTATGAGCTTATTAAGGCTCCTCACATGCCGTTGTCACAGAAAGAAACAATTAGCCTTAATGGTTGTGGCCTTATCTCCAGTCTGCTATGAAGTTGTGAGCAATCCAGAGAGATCACGTTTAACACACAGGTCTAGACTCAGTGGTTCAGGAGATTCCTGCTGTCCTTCCAATATGTGACAGCTTACATTTGAGTATTACTGTAGCTGTATTGTGGACATAAGTACACATCTAATAATCGGCCTAAAAAAAAATTAAGAAACAACTCCAGTTTTGCCTTTCTGCATGTATTGTGGCCATTTCAGTCCACTGTCCAGTGCCACCAGCGACTAGCAGCGGCAGAGCGATGTGATCTCATTCATTTCAATGGAAGCTCGGCTACTTCCAGCGACACGAGCTACAGCGACTGTTGGCGACAGGAAGTGGGCATGTGTAGTGATGCGACAAAGTTCAGATTTACTCAACTTTATGCAAATGATGAGCGACTTTCGGGAGCAACTACCAATAGGAGTGTAGCCGTGCAGAGCCATTGAGAGAGAGAGTTGTGCCAACGGAAGTTCAAAATTTTTGCGTGCCGCGTGATTCATCGAGCCTTCAGATAGTTCCAGGAAGTTATGTTTTCTCATCGAATGCTTTTTTTTCTTTCATTTATTTATTTATTAAATGACTTGCGTCTTTAAATGGGTTAAAATTTTACCTCAGTTGGTCTGTTTAGTCGCAGCTCCATGCGTTACTAGTAACTTCCGGGAACTATTGAGAGCCTCCATGAACCGCCATTGCTGTGAAAAAACTGTTCCATTGGAGTCAACGGAGTTGACGCGACTCTCTCTCTCAAAGTCTCTGGAGCAGTGGAGCCAGAGATATTAATATTAACAAGATGTCACTGCCCTTGAAATGAATGAGGAACTCAACGCTCAATATGGCTGCCCTAGCGAAGCTTTGCTCATGCATAGTACAGTATTAAAGCAACATGAAAAATAATGCTTTTAAGCGCAATTTGATCATAGGATGCAAATGTTATGGTACAGTTTACGTCATTTTTAAATGTTGTTTTTAAATATGTTGTTTAATTGGGATTTTAGCTGGCGATTGTAGAAATATCAGTATTCCCCATTCACATCTTGTTTGTAATGAATAAATATATCAATTATTTAATAAAATTAATTAAGCATTTGTTTTGGAATGGTCTCTTATTTTATTCCACAGCTTTATAAAGAATCTTATAATGTATAACTAGGCTGTGTGTTCTTTCAAACTATATTGGAAAAGAAAATAAGACCCAGAGTACATGAAATACAGGCTCACTTGCAACAAGGATAAACATGGTTTGTTTCAAGAACATTGGGTTTTGGGCTTGCGAATTATGAGCTGTTACGAGCAAGAAGCATTGAAATTCAATTTGTACAAAAATGAATTGTGGTTCTGGTTGTTGTGTTGTTTTGGCAGTAAGATCCCTTTTGGCGCCATCCTACCAGTACAGTACCCAAATCTAAACACATTGATCTGTTTACTTTGTTTCACAGGAGATATGATCTATAGATTTTACTTTCAAATGTGAAAAATTAGTTTTTATAAACAACAGCAATTATGTATTATGACATATAATTTCAATATATACTAAATGTTTGCATTTTTGTCGTTTTGACAACATTTATAGATCTTGTTCGCAGCAGCTGGTGGCACTTCAGTTCTCCTTTGTATCGAAACTTGAAACAAAAGTAAAATATGGGTTGAAGCAAAGCCAGGTAAGAACCACAGCTTTACACTCATAAAACAAAAAACTTTTTTGAGCTGGCTTTGTACAGATACTTTATTGTTTTATTTCAAATATTCCTATAATTTAAATTCTCCTTTACATTTTCTAAACATTTTACTTTGTGATCCACAGAAGTAAGAAAGTCACAGTTTGAAAGACATGGTATAAATGATGACAGACTTTAATACTTTCTTTGAAACCTTTAGAGAAGTTTAAAATGGCAGTAGACGTTCAGTCAAAGGTGGGATTTTCTTCACCTCAGGCCAGACTTAGAAACATTTCTAATACCTATTTGCAAAGACAAGACATTTTGTCCAGCAGCATAGTCTCTCACTGAACAAAAGCTCCATCAGGTTTTATGGTTTTTAGAGATTCAGAGTTACGGCCTTTTTCCTCTTTGTATTGACAGATTGCGTCTTCAAGAGGAATTTTGTTCTCTCTTTTCACAGTTTAAATGATGTAGTAGAGGCCCAAAGATGTTATTTGTTCAGGTTGAAAACTATTGCAACCATCCAGGCATGGAAACATCACAATTAATATGAAATATATACATCACTCGAGGCAACAGGACAGGAAAATGCCCTATTTTTGGGCAGCCAGCTGTGGTTCCTTATCAATAATATATAACTGTGGCATTATTGCCTTGCCAGCAGTTTTTTTCTTGTGTTTTATGTAGAATTTGGGTGGAGTGAGGTAAGGTGGGATGCACTCGAAAAAAATCGGAAAAATATTCATGCTTGTGTTTGATGTTACACATTTAAATTCAGTGATGAATTCCTTTTTAATACACGTTTATTATATTCCCTGTTGGTTCAGAACAACTATGTAAGATGCCTAAAGACACTTTACTTTTTTATTATTTTATTACATCTGAACTGTGAAAACGGAAATGAGATTACAGCTTTGCTAGGATGAGCTTTTGTCGTAGCTTCAGCTTATTGCTCTTTCCTTTAGCTTCAAACCCTCTTTGATTTTGTTTTGTTCAGAGCTCTCACTGATGGTGTTTTTTTGTGTGTTAACATCTAAATCTGCTGCTAGGCTGTTTGTATTACGTTCTCCCCGAGCTGTCGCTTTCTGAGTCAACAGCCTATGTGCCACAAACAATTGGATGTGACTTAAAAGTGTGACAACGATAAAATTGCCTTTTGAACTATAAGAATGCTTAAGGTAACGCATCCATTGTTTACATAGCTAATGCATTCTGTACGGTCATGATGTGGCTTACGTGAGTCAGATATTGATGCTAGAGTTTTGTGAGCGCATGAGAATAGATGGTAAAATAGAAGTAGCCCATTTTGTATTAGAGGGAGTTTCTAAAAAAATTGAGATCATTTCCTTTGGAAGTCATCCAGTCTCTAAAACAAACGAAAAAAGGAAAGCTAGGGAAGAAATAAGGATATTGAATTTCAGGAATGGTTTCTGTAAATTTTGCCATTATTAGTGTAACCACATGTCATTATTTGGCTTCAGATTTGAAATACAGGGTCATATGGACTGTCATTTGGAGATTGACAGGAGTGATCACAATAAACTGACCTTTTATGGGAAAAATCATCATCAACGGTGTCATCGCCATCACTTCATCATTACCATCATAATCCTCTTATATTTTATTCTTCAGGTTGAACTGGTTTGTCAGACGGCTTTATTGAGGTTCCTGTGGAACCTTGCAGGTAGTTTGCTCTAGGTTGTTTTTCACTCATCCTGACCTTTTCTTTAGCTACTTTTTATGTTCTCGTACTTATTAACCTTTTATCATTTTCAGATATTTGGCTGTAGTTTGTTCACGTCGAGTTGTTTGAAATTCTGTGCCTTAATACATTCTAAAGATCAGAGGCCATAGGACTTTTTCATTTTCATTAAAACCTCTCTTGAATGACAGCCCACATCGGTCCATAACATCACCTAGCAACAGTTAGCCTGCCAGTAGAGCAATTAACTTGTGCTTGAAGGAAGCTTCAAAAGACACATAATGTTTTGTCAGAGACGGGTGGAGACCGTGAATCAACACTGCAGATTAAACAGATTTTTCATTGGCTTCCTGAACTTGGTTTTACGTCAAAGCTTTTGCTTCATCTTGATGTTTACTATAGAGTGTGCAATGTTTAGAAACGTTCCCTCAAATGTATCTATAAACACTTATATACACTAAAGGTGAGTGCCTTTAGGAACTGTACATTTTCATTCATTACTTACTGTATATACAATCTTCATCCATTACTCGTATACTAATCTTCCTGCCATGTATCTGCACACGCTTTTATCCAAAGTGACTTGCATTTAATTTATACATTTAAATATGTGTGTTCTCTGGAACCCATGACCTTTGCTTTGCTAACGCAATCCTCTACCAATTGAGCTACAGGAACATCACATATATTTGTATAAACTACACGTGTGCCACGGTCAATCGACCATTAAAATATTAGATCAAATCAAGTTTAAATTTAAAAAGATATAAACATCAGACTGCAGGTAAATATCGAAGACTCTGAAAAAACAACTATTAGGATTTACTCAATTTTTTGTGTTTATTTGAGTTTAAAGTTTTTTCGTAAAACATAAGTACATTTACTTAACATTTTTTACACCTTAAATCTGAATTCTCAGAGAATGCATTTATTACCAATATATTGAATCATTTGTTTATCATTTCCTCAACCCTTGATGATAGAGTGCAGATATAAGCACAAGTTTTCTATTTTAATAGAGGGAAAAAAGATTATTGATGTGACAAAAAGGACACAGTTTTAGAGAGAAAACATAGGATTTCTGTGTATTAAAATGTGCAAACCAGAAATAGTTATGTTGATTTTCATGTGCCTATTTATGATTAATATTGTCCATTATGGATGCGACAATCCACTTACCTCACTATGGAAAACAATGCTTTAAAAACACAAAAATGCCTTAAAAACTTTAAGAGAGACTTTACATGGGTGTTTAAACCATCAAGGGGTGGTTTCCCAGACAGGGTTTAAGCCTGAGAGATGCCTTGATCGAAAACAACTTGCAGTGACATATCTTAACATATATCACTGTGATTGTTTTGTCTCAAGATGCACACAGTAATATTTTTTTGTAAAGTATGTTTTTTAAAACAACTTAATTATCCTAATTTAATTAAGGCCTAGTCCTGGTTTAAGATAATCCTTGTCTGGGAAACCGCCCCTAAATGTTGACATTTTGTTGACAAATGTTGATGTTTTTTTCATCTTAAGGTTGATATTTGCATGGAATTGCCCATTGCCCACCACTATAAATGTGACGTCAATCTAGCTTGTTTGTAATGAAAGATATTTCATATGTTCAATTCTTTGGTTTCCCCTACTGTGAGTTTTGGTAAAATAGTCATTTGTTTTATTTTCCTCTCTTTTGAGTGTGTTAGAAACACTGGCTGACCTGATTTCACTGACCATAGTTTGTATTGTGTTTGTAATGTGAAACATGGACTGTGTCTCATTTTAATTACATCTTTGACTTTAATGAAAATACATTGACATTAAGCACTGTATGCCTCAATGTACAATTCTACTTATTATGTTCATAACAAAATCCAATCAATTAAATGCTGGGAAATTACCTGAAAGCTGTAACTGCAGGGCTCGGTGTATGTGCCCCTTTCTAACATATGTTTGCTGTTAATGGGAGGACTAATTGAAAAAATGTGAACTTTGCACACCGAATCCTGTGGGGCGACACGTGGCGGTACAGCTATTATTGTTTGTCGCTGTTGTTATGGTTATTTCCTTTTGTTTTCAAGCTCGTATGTGCGTGTGTCATGCGTATCTCTAAGGACCAGCAGTATTGGGGCAGTCAGATGTGTGGTGTTTGGATGTTGTGCTATTGACAGGAGTGTTCCTGGGACTCATCATTGGCTTGTGTTTTGGTGGGATGTGGAGGGTATTGAGCTGGAATTGGCTAGTCCTCTGACTCTACTTAGCGTGACACAGCCGGGAGCAGATATGTCCGTCAAATGAATTCGAGTTAAATTCGAGTTGAAACGAGTTAAGGCGGACCTTATGTGCCTGTGGCCCAGCATTAGCACAACCCATTTGGTGGCTGCCGAGCTCTTGAAACCGTACTAACTCAGTGGGAATCAGGCCCGGCTCCAGATATGAGATGAAAGGTGGGCCAAGTTATTTTCCAGGTGGGAGGAGGGTGGGTAACTATATATATATTTTTAGCCCCAAACTACTATAAACGAACTATTTACTAAAGAACTATTTAGCTTTTTTAATTATTCTTACATCTAGAATTAAAATTGTCTAACATTTTTATTTTTACATTCTTATATCTATATTTACATGTTTTTTTTTCACATTTTTAATATTAATTTTTTTACCCAACAACAGAGCAATTTAGTAACTTTGGATCTGATGAAAACATAAAAAAGAGCTATTCATATCGCTATAATATTCACAGCATTAACTTTCTGCTCATTTTACAGAATTCTGTCACAAACTCATCCATGTCCAGTCCATGTGTTATTGCTTTTTCATGAGCTAAAAGGAAGCGTATGCCTGTGTACCTCGTACAACAATGCAATTTCGCATTACGTTATTGTAAATACATCAATGAGCAAAATCTCTTACAGAACTTCATCAAAAAGCTTATTTTATGTAGATTGTATAAATTTTATTGGTTTTATCCGCGATTCATGCTCTTTTAGGTCCACGTAGTACAAGTTATAATTATAAGCCATCATGCTTTGACGAAAATGATTTAAGTCACTAAAGGGTCGATTTTCTCTCACACATACGCAATATAAGCATAGGTCTATAACATGATGTTATTGTGCATAATTATGATCATTTTGTTGATGTTGTATTTGCACTTTGCACTTTTGGGCTCTGTTGTACACCCCACTTATAAGAAGTATTCATAGGAATGATATTACCATAGATGTGTTAATAATCAGACCAATGATTGAGTGTTACAACTGAATATATGAAGATGATTTAATGATGTAATGATATAATCAGCATACTTAAGCAATGATTGAGTGTTGTTTGAACTATAAGTATATTTTTAATCATTTTAACCAAGTATAGAACAGATTTCAGCAATATAAAATTCAGTGATGTCTTTGAGATCTGTTTAAGGCCTGACCTAGATAAAGTTCAGAAGGTTGAACATGTTGTTCACTTTGTGGCCTGAAAACTGGTACCAACAGGAAAACTTATTTTTAAAAACCAAGTGAAGGCCGACATTCCACCATTAGATACAAACCTTGTTGCCTAGAAAATAATAGTGGCAGACGAGAATGATTGGATAATAAAAAATAAAAGATAAAGGGAATTTCCTGATTGGTTTAGGAAAGCACCTCCTTTCCTAAGTTTCACTATAACTGTAGGCTGGAAAACACTTGGTTTTCAGATGACTGGGGACATCTCACTTTGTTTGGCCTGATCAAATAAAGTTAACTCCTTGACACCTGAACCTTCTTTGTCTGAGAGATTTTTTGAACTTCAAGATCGACTTTTACCACATCAATGTCTATGTAGTTTTATACGTTTTTTTTTTCATAAGGTTATGATGACAGTGGGGTTTAGACAGTACACTGACAGTGTAATGCGATCGTTTTCCCCTCATTCATATGCAATATAAGCATAACATTTAAGACTCTGTAAATAGTGCGCTGTCGCTTTAATTGAGTGTGAGCAGCGCAGCAAAAATAGACTCGGCGCCGAAATCATCACTGCACTGCTGCTCACGCACCGCTTCTGCTCCGCGAGCACGAGCTGCTTACGCGTGCAGTATGAATGCTCTCATCTGTTAACATGTGCGCCGGAAAAAATACGCACTGCTTACGCGTTCGGTGTGAAACGGGCGAGAGTGTCGCGCCAATTTCGTTCACTGCAATGGAACAGTTTTTTCACAGCAACGGCGGTTCACGGATCCTCTCTCTCAACGGCTCTGGGTGGGGGCAGGGTGGGCAAAGCTTCTGAAACGGTGGGCAAAGCCCACCCTGGCCCCCAGCCGGGCCTGGTGGGAATATAGAAACACTGGCTGCATCAGCCATTAAAATCTCTCAGATAAATGCACCCGTGGAGACCTACCGCCGCACTGTCTGCTAGACACGCACCATGTGTATTGCCTTTTCTGTAGTTGCTTATGGTGTGCAAAGTTCATATACTGTATATACAGTATATATATATATATATATATACATTTTTGTGAATGCATATATAGTTTCATTTTTATCGTAAGTCACTTATAGTGCGCTTCGGGTGTTTTTTTTTTAAATTGATATTATGTGTGTGTGTTTCCAGAAAACTGAACCCTTGACCTTGGCGTGACACTTTACCTATTGAGCTACAGGAACCCCGCGGCTTTGGCACAACATGAAGGTGAGTGTATGATGATAATATTGAAATTATTAGGTCAAATATGGCCTCAGATGCTTTATTTTTTACGCACAATTGTTGTAAATAGCCACTTTCAAAATGTAGTGGTTAAAAACAACAGGAACATATGTGGTTTTCATTTAGTTTTCTTGTATTAAAGGGGCAGAACAGAATAAATTGGCAGTCTTTGTTATACAATAAATCTATGTTACAGTATACATTTTATGTTTCTTCACCTCTTTTTTATCCTTTCAACTATCTGTGTCTCTACCCTTAGTATGGAGATCACCTGGATCCCTTGAGTCTCAACTGGTGCCTTTGTTCCAACCAGTGGATATAAGTGAATTAATGGCAATGATCAGACCGATGGTTTTATTTGTAGATTTTTTACATTTTTTTAAGTTGTCTATTTTAATCCCTTATAATAATTTTGGAGCTCAACAAAGCATAATTGTGAAACATGATTTGTGAAAGTGACCTATTTTTCAGATATGGTGACCCATACCTGAAATGTGACCTCTGCATTTAACCCATCCAGAGAGTAGTGAACACACGCACAGCAAGTCATGAACACACGTACACCCGGATCAGTGGGCAGCTAACACTTCAGTGCCCGGGGAGCAAGGTGCTTGCTCAAGGGCACCTCAGTCGTTACCCGCCAGCCATGAGAATCGAACCTGCAACCTTCTGGTCACGAGTCCGACTCTCTAACCATTAGGCCACGACTTTGCACAAATATTAAAGATATTAATGTGGTTGAAAAGCTGTATATGACTCTTTCTTCTGTGGAAGACAAAAGGAGATATTTTTAGAAATGTCACAGTAGTTTTATGTCCATACAATGGAAGTCAAAGGTGTCCATTGTTGTTCTTCAAAATATCTTCTGCTGAGGAAAGAAAGTCAAATAGATTTGGAATGACATGAGGGGGGATACATGAAGAAAGAAAATCCTATTCATCCAAAATAATCAGTTTTAGAACAGAGAGAAGTCATACAGTACAATTCTGAAACCTAACTGAAACTCCAAGAGAAGCGGCTAAAATCTTTGCACATATGCAGAAAAGAAAGTAAGCTGTGTTGGGGAAGGAACTGCAGATGGTTCGGTGCAAAAAGTACAACTGAAACCAGTGTCCATGTGCTACATGACAACCTCTTTCTGCCTGTCAACAGACACAAACAGCTCCAGTTTGTCCCTGAGGAGCAAATAGCTCCTATAGTAGGCAAACAGAGGGCATTTTAAAGAAGTGACATCAAGTGAATTCAAAATCAGTTGTATTCGCTTGCATTTTAATCAGACTACCTGCTGGGCTCGCTCCTGTGTCGCTTTATGCTCAAACCCAGAAAGAAACCTTTAAAAAAGAAAAAAAGAGATTCTGTGAATGGGAGAAATGCATTCATGCGGTGGCTAGTTAAGTGCAGACAATGTTCAGATAATGAAACCTGTGAGGCTTAGAAACTCATCTCGCTGTAATAGTTTAGGTCTGCTTTGCTTAAGCGAGTGTGGCAGAATTAATTAACGCATGAACAAGAAAAGTCACTGAAAACGGCACCTTCTCATTAGCCTTTCAGAATTGTCATTTGAAGCATTTCGCAGATTGGCGAAATTGGAGAAAAATGTGACGGAGTCAAAACTTGAACTTTATATGTGGGGGAATGACAGGTTCAACAGCCCTTATGATTATTATTGGATGTCTGTGGAAGATAATAGCTTGTGCACTGCCTGCAGTTAACAGGAAGTGAAAATGACATGGCAGGAAGGAAGACAAATGCTGGTAATGTGGGTGGAAAATATAGAATTTAAATATTTACTTAAAGGTCCAATTTGTCATTTTTTGGAGGATCTATTGACAGTAATGCAATATATTATACATAACTATGTCTTTAGAGGTGAAATGATGAAGCATTATGTTTTTAAAACCTTAAAATGAGCTATTTCTATCTACATAAACTGCAGGTCCCCTTACATGGAATTCTCCATGTTGTTTCTACAGTAGCCCTAAACAGACAAACTGCACCACAGAGCTTTTCGTAAATACGTTATCTCCTTCAGCAAATAAGTGAAAACATGATGACATCTTAGTCCTGTGTCAGCCACCGTAGTGCTTCGAAAGGGATGGGTGAAGTGAGCCATTGGTTGCAGTTCGCAACCTCACCGCTAGATGCCACTAAATTTATACACTGGACCTTTAAAGGAATTATAAGTATTCTCGCAGTACGAAACAACCACCTGAGAGAATGTTTATTAAAATGGACTTGTCCAGTCCTGGAAAAAGAGAAGTATGTAAAGGTTACAATTTCAACAAATGTACACTTATCATAAAGTTCTTTAATTGAATTTATTATGGTGAACCAGATATCGCTTGTATTGTAAAATAATCATCGGAACGCACTGACCTTGCTGACACTGGATCCAGCCATCCATATAGAAATGACATAGGCGATATTTGCCCAGCTGTGTTTGCTTAGCTTGTTGAGACTGATCCCATACTGCTGCATTTTCAAGCAGAAAGATAATACATTCCTCTGAAAATTGATGTAGGGTACGCGCCTATACAGAGCGCTTGGCAACTCTCCCAGTAAAGGACGGTGGGGAGAGATTGATAGGAGGGAAGTGGGGAATGTATTCATATGGTGTTCTTAATGGCCCTGTGATTAAACACACTCTTAGATGTTTCTGGCAAGCAATGGGGGAAAATGAAGAGCTCCTCTTTCCTGTCTTTCTCGCTGTGACTCAACCAGACTCGTACGCGCACATGCAAACCAATTATATTGTCATCGCCACGTATGTCAGTGCTCCTCCAGGGAGCCGGCCAGTTTCTTGAGAGTTTCTTTAGTTCTGTGAGTTCCTCTGAAGCGATCCAAATTCGACTTATTTCTTTTATAAAATGAGATTGGGATACATTATTAATATGATTTTGTGATTTCTAGACTGTGATAAAAATATTGCAATCCTTTTAATTGAATAAAACTAGTTAATAGTTTTTGGGGGAGATTGCGACTGCAGGCGTCTTATGGTGGCGTGCACTGCATTAAGCTTGGTTCAACAGCTTGTCAACCCCCACAAACTCAGAAACAACAAAGGAACTGACTGGCAAAGAATGTAGCCGCCTGACATGTTATCCTCTGGCAGTGTGAGCTCCAGGAGTCCTCTCTTTTCTCCGACTCATCTCTAATCCAAGTCTGCAACCAGCATCTGTCTGTATGGGTGTGTGTATATAGAAATAGAAACGAATAATATGAATAGAAAATACAGTTCTTTCAGTACAGCCACACTCTAAATAAATCTGTAAAAACAGGGCACAATATACTGTATTAATATGAAGGAATTCTCCGTATTCATTTTTTACAGTTGTTTTACCTGTATTTTACATTTTGCACTGCATTAAATAACGTTTCAACATTAACAGAAATGGCCGTAAAATAAATGGAAAATGTACTGGTAATTTTCTGCCAGTACTTTATCCGTTTTTTTACGTGATTTTTTTTTGAGTGCATGGAAAAAAATTTCAGAGGCCATTCTTATGAGTTTAAAATGTGCTATGCTGTAGGTACGTGTTTTGGTAAAATTATAATTTTGTTTCATTCTGTGAACTACTAACAATATTTTTTCCAAATTTCAAATAAAAATATTGTTTCTGTTTGCATTTACTTGCAGAAAATGAAAACTAGAGAAACGGGTCAAATAACAGAAAAGGTGCGCTGTATTTTTTCAGACCTCAAAATACTGTAAAGAAAACAAGCTTATATTCACTTTTAAGTAATACCACAGTAATATTTGTACATGTATTTAGGAAAAGTTCAAAAATTAACATACTTTTTATGTAATCATTTTATGATTTTTATCACAGTTTTCATGTGTCTTGTCAGTCTTTCACATTGCTGTTGAATGACTTTGTCACTCCTGAGGTTTGATTTTGTTGAAATTCAACAGACTGGACTGGAATGGCCACAATACATCTAGAAATGCTGATTTGAAATGAAAGTTTGAAATGGTCTCTTAATTTTTTCCACGGCTGTATTTGTTAAACTAAACTTAGCACTTTTTTTGTGTTATCTAATACCACTACCTTACAATGTGCCTGTGGTTCTGCTGAAAATTCACGATCCTTCTGTTAGTGCTGAAATCATCTGTACAATTTTCTTTTACCTTGCTCAGTACATTGTGCAATTGTGGATTATATAAATGGGTTGATGTGCCCTGTATGGCATATACTGAACAAGTAGTAATAACCATTAGGCCTATATTAGAGAACCTGAGATGGGGCAGCGCTTATATGTTTTTCGTATCTCTGCAAAACATTACTGTAAATATGCCAAAAGAGTATAGTTATAGTTTCAGGGGTATTGAAAATGGTCTATTTTTATGCCACTTTAAAACCTGTCATCAAGGCAGAGGTCCAGAGTTCTGGAGAAACCCTTTCATTCATACTGTAAGGTTGAAACTTTCAGCATTCTGGACTGTGTCAGCTTTTTTCAGAACCTTGGACAGCAGCTTTTAGAGGAGAGGATTTTTTTTCTTTTGATTGACCTTGCCTGGGATATTTTCCTGTGAACTGCCAAAATTCTCCCTTTTCTACTCAATCCATCTAGGAGAGGCAGTACTTGCTGCACTTTAAAAACAAAGCTTTTTCTAAAGACATCATGACTTTTCTGACATACCACTCAACAAAAAGGAACAAAAGAGTTCCTGCAGTGTTACAATATTTACTTTACCTTTTTAATAACTCAAATTGCACTGTATTAGGCCAAGCAACATGGCATTGATTAAAAATGCTTTTTGTCATATTTTTATGTAATTATATTGTTATTTTCTCTGTTGCAGACAGCCTGATAAATAATTATTTACAACGAGGTGCACAGTAGTCTAGTGTTTAAATCTGACAAGCTTAAAATACCATAATTATAAAAGGCTTAAATGTCTCCTTTTGGCTCAACAGTCCACTCTCATCCTTCATTTTTAAAGAGACGGAATAAAAGTTTGGACAACAGCCAAACAAGACTTGTGGTATCGCTTACTCCAAATACAACTTGACCTAGCAGTTTGGTTTTATTTTGCCTCCCTCTTTGGCAATTCTATGTTGTTTATGCGTGACGAAATTGCAAGAGCTCAGAGCATTCAAACAGACCTGCTGGCTGAGCTCAACAACACAATCATGAGCTTTTGACAGAAGCAAAGGTCATTTGAGTGACTTTATCAAGGTCAAGAACAAAGTCATGATATCCCTCAAATGTTTCAGTGATAACCATAAACCTTGGTGCGTTTTACAAAGACACACGTAGTTCATAAAAGGACAGTTCACCCAAAAATGAAAATTCTGTCATGAATTACTCACCCTCTATAGTTGTTCTAAATCTGTATACATGTCTTTGTTGAGATGAACACAGAGAAAGATTTTTGGAAGAATATTAGAAACCGACAGTTCTGAGGCACCATTGACTACCATGTAGGAAAAAATATTATGTAGTGTTTTTTTGATCTGTTGAACACAAAAGAAGATATTTTGAGGAATTGTAATTTTTTCTACTATGGTAGTCAATAGTGCCTCAGAACTGTTTGGTTATAAGCATTCCTCCAAATATCTTTCTCTGTGTTCATCAGAACAAAGACATTTATACAGATTTGGAACAACTTGAGGGTGAGTAACTCATGACAGAATTTTGGGTGAACTATTACTTTAAGCCTTCAAAACATCTAATGAAAATAATCAATTACATTTGGCATAAAGGAAGCCTTAATTGAATTTAAAAGTGTTGAGTTATGACCTGGATGTGTTTTATAAGCATTGTACATGTACTGCATGAAGGCGTTAATAGGAATAAACAAAATTCCATTGGATAATTGCCAGTCAGGGAGTTGTACAGCTCTGTAAAGTAATGAAGTCATCATCAACTTGAAGTTTTCTATAATGTGTTCAGCCCTAAGACATAATGATCAGTGCATGAAGCCTTTAGAATACTATACTTGGTTACTTGGTCTTTATCAGACGATCCCTATGGAGCAATTTAAACAACAGCCCTGGGCAAAACAGTAATAGAGCAAAACTGTTAACTCAGTAGCTTTTCCTGTAATACATTGTTCTTCCGAGGATTTCGCATTTGCATTAGTAGCCCAGTTCTTTAACCATTAGACGAACACAACCACAGAACTTGAATGTGTTATTTTGATGTGTGTATACCTGTGCATTTGCTTAATTGCACATATTGAAAATGAAGACATTTAGGATAAAAGTGTCTGTCGGATAGGTAAATAACTGAATGATTCTTCACTTCACTTCCTCTGTTTAGCTCCAAACAAACATTTCTTGATGACTATCGTTAAGTTACAATGAAAGGTCTGAGAAGGCAAATTTTCCTGTTCAGAATCATTAATGTGTAAGAAGTGTGGGTGGCATGTCTGCAGCCGCGGAATGGTTTATTAACTACACTTGCTCGCAGATATAAAAAAATCACCATTATTCTCGCCCAAGTTTAAAACTGCACGACAACAGCTCTTGAAATGCAATGAGCACTTGCAAAAGAGCTCATCCCTTGTGACGCTTGTATGCGTTTGACTTCTGACTCCAGAGTCTATCCGGTTCAGACCGATTCAAAGCTTTCGTGAGTGTTGGCGTATACGTTTTTATGTTGCATTGTCTGCAGGCGTTTCCTGTTATCTGTTTAATGACTGCATGGGATGTAATTGGCCTCGATGGAGCAAAACTCACAGAGGTTCATGGGAGCTCTCATCTCACTTGCTGAAGGGAACCATTGTGTTTGTTTGTCTAGCGTATCATTATCCTAGGGCTTAATTGATCTGCTTATTGAACATGACTTGGGGTTCCTTTATTTATCCAGTACTCCACATTCTTAAAGATAAGCACATCTTATCATTCTTACTCGAGGGGACACAGAATCGGTGGAGATGCTGTAACTGTGTAACCAGGTTAATTGCGCAATTAAAACAACATATACTGTTCAGAGAAGCATGTGTTTGTCTTTTCTTTTCAGATGTTCACCTGAGGCAGGTAATGAGTGTATAGTAAACAATTATCACAGTGGTATTAGAAGTTTTAGACAACGTGAATGAAAAATAGTCCTTGATCTTGAGTTTGATGTACTAGGGAAGTTTCAGAACTGAAAAGCTTCCTCCTTGCTCTAAAAGTAGGCTATTTTTAAAATGTCTGTGGATCAAAAAGTTCGTCAAATGAACACGTTTACCCACATTTACAACATTTATTCGGATCACTGTGGTGAAGTCCAGGTCAAGTCACTTTTTTTAGTAATCATAATAAATGATGTTTTAATTTCTAAATATAGTAATGTAATAGCATATATTAACTGTTCATTTTACAAATACAATTTCAAATGTTCAATACGTGATCGATAAATACGGAATACATCTCAGCCTAGGTGCAAATAAAGTTATTATGAATTATTGTTTATTTATCATTGGTCGATGTTACTCAGGCGCCTGACAGGCAGCTCAAAACACCGAGCGGGATGAGACAGGTGCTTGTGATCTCACTCTCTCTCTTCCGATGAGCTGCGTGTAAATGAAGTACTCTTGATGTTTAAGTAAACGTGAAGAGTTTGCTTCCAAAATTAGAACTCCGTTTTGTATTTTTTTCAAAAATCATGTTTTGTATTTTGTTATTATGTTTTATGTTTCATTGTGTTAGTTAGCTGTTTTTTTAAGTTATTATGGCTTAAATCAAAACAAATCAACTGCAGTTTGATTGATATTAATTGGAATGCACAATAAAAAAACATGATTTTTGAATTTTTTTTAAAACTAAGTTATCTCACTTTGGAACCAAACTCTTCATTAACTTCAATATCAGTTAGCCTTTCTGCAAGTCCCCACAAAGTTAATAAATCCCCCATAAAAGTCATTTACAGAGCCCTGTTTACGCACTACAGAAAAGTGTTTTGTGTCCACTATTACTGCTGACTAACTTGAAAAACATGTTCAGCTAGTAAATAAAAAGTGTTTGTATTATTAATAATACATCAGAATTGGTGGACGAGGTGTAAAGATAAAGATTCACAGCTTTACTATTAATTTAAGTGTTTGTTTATTCATATGATTTTCTATGGCGGTCATTAGGGGGAAGTTGGAACAACTAATTTTATTAAAGGTAGGTACTTAATGTGAAAAGTTTGAAAACCACTGCCTACAGCATAGGCATATATATGGCCTACAGCGTGAGAAAGATCCGATGCTCAGAAATGATTCAGACTTGCACTTGAAGAAGCAAATGTGAGAACACAAGGTAAGTGAGTGTGTAAGATGATTTTTCTTACAGTTTTGACTAAAATGTTAAAGACTTTTAATGTACTTAAATATTCTGACTTGTGTTGTTCGATTACGAAGTCCGAGTCAGTCGAGAGTAATTTGTGTATGAATTCAAATCAAGTCGCGGGTTATTTAAGTCGAGTCGCGAGTCATTTTGTTTACGAATCCGAGTCGAGTCGCGAGTCATTTCGCCCCACAGATTGGAGGTTGTGAGTGAATGCAATTCCTCGTTTCAAATGCGAGAGAGCATAAAAGTTTTGTTTTAACCCGTCACGGGCTTTTATGTTTAGTAGTGTTTTAGTAGTTTTGGGCCACCTACTGGTGGAACAAAACTGAATCTATTTAGACCAACAGGAAGTTGTTGTGTGTATTCACGTGTGTTATGGGAGACATGCACCTGTTTATTGCTTGTTCAGAAAGCAACGATGGTAAGTAGTTTTTATGTTTACATGTACTAGCTATGTGCTGTATTAAGGAAAGTTTTTTTTATCTGTATCTTTGTTATATTGTTTCAGTTGAAATACGAAGCATCATTATATTGTTAACAAACAACAGTAAATAGATTTGTCATGGGCCCTTTTTGTAATGGTTTTAATGGCAAACAGCTATAGTTTATAATCGTATCTGTAATAGAAATGAATATGTATTGTTTTTTGTGAGCAAGGAGTACAATTGTCTAATGAAACGTGACCAAAAATAATTAGCTGTAATATTAAAAACACGTATTTAATGATTTGGCATCTCTTTTTCGTCAAAATTAGTTACATTTTGTGCAGAACATGAAAGTGAGTTTACTGAAACAAAGTGACTTGAGTCAGAGATTTTTCAATGACAGCTGACACGAGTCAAAGTAACTATTAGTGATGTATGTTTAGCTTTACATAACTGAGTAGTGATGTGATGTGAGGTGTGCAATCTTATTGAAAACTTTGAGGCAGCCCACTTTGCCAATTCTTAAGTGCAAATTAAATGTGGTACTTCATGTAAATTTTTCCCTGAAGGCCTTTGAAACTTATAGACAAAGAACAGCATTGAACGTTGAGCAGAGCGAACATGAAGTACAGTAATAAGACTATAGCATTTATGTATTGTTTTCATAAACCTGTTTTCAGGTTGCAAAATGATACCTCTCTGAATGCACAATCCTTAAGCCCATTGTGAATGCTCATTAGGACTGCGGTTTGTGGGTTTTGCAGCGTAAGCTGTTGTCACTCTTCCATTTGAATGGAACAAAAATGTTGAGTAAGTGTAATTTGTTACCCTGTTCTGAAAATTCGTACAGGGATGGATCACCTAAACAAAAACAGTTGTAATTTTCTCATCCTTGTATTCTTCCAAACAATATGATTTTCTTTCTTTTCTGAAACATGAAGTGAAAGAATGTTCTTGTGTCATTGTTTGCTTTCATTGCATGGGAAGAAAATGGCACAACATTCATTAACATTCTAATTTCTGCTTCTGTGTTTGATGGAATAGAGAAATTCATTGGGTTGGAATGATATAAAGTCTGTGCAAAACAAAATGAATACATATATACCAAGGATTTACAGATTGCTGGGGAGAAAATCCATTTTAATGAGAATTGCCTTTGCTGATAAACCTGTCAAGGAATTGTTTTAAAGGCCTGAGCATTCCAGCCTGCACATTCATTATTGATTTCAGCATTTGATTTGCATTATATTTTTTTAATAGAGATGTTGGTACTCTTCAGATTTGGCTCAAGAACGAATGCTGGAATTCATGAGTGGGTTTGTTTTGATTCGAGCTGTACACACGTTCACATGTGATTAGATCATCATTAATGCGGCCTGTACACACACCCACCCACAGTGACTAGATAGAACAGCCAGTGTCCTCAGTATTTCTGCCAAAACACTGTCTAGACGCCCAAGTACACTTTATGTTTTACAGAGTTGAGTTCTCATTACACAGTGTTGAAAATTAATCAAGCCTTTGTTGTTTTCTCTACCTTTAATTCTCTTAAGGGATAGTTCATCCAAAAATAAAAATTATTTTATTAGTTACTCACCGTTATATCATTCAAAACCCATATGAATTACATTCGTATGCAGAACACAAAAGAAGCTATTCTAAAGAACATTAACCAAACAACCTTGGCCCACATTGACTTTCATTGTATATGGACATAAAACGACTAAGATAGGCCTATTTCTTAAAATATCTTCTTTTGTGTTTCTCAAGAGTCGCATACAGGGTGATTAAATGAACAAGACTTTTTTATTTTTGGGTAAACTGTCTCATTAATTCATGTTGCTAGTCTTGTAATGTATGATTCATAGTTACACATATTTCAAAAAAGTCTGTCTTTCTAGTCCCCAAAATGCCTCTGAAATGACTTCTTTCTTTATTTGGTTAACATCACCAGTCCCTCCCCTTCAACCACCTGCTGTGTATTTTTGATGCATACAATTATTGATGGATAAAATAATGGACCATCCTACTTTTTTAAACTTGAATAATCTTATTCATTTGGAAATGTATTAAAATGGGTTACGCCATTGTATGGGCTTGTCTACAGAGGCACATACATTTTTACTGTGACGCAACGCGGTATTTTTAGCTCAGACTATTTTAAAAGCTTTGATGTTTGCTCATGTGACTTACGTAGCTTACACACTGTCACTGCAGGAGAAAATCAGCAGCAGTTTTAGAGCTCTGTAACGCATAGCAAATTGTGCATGTTTTAAGATAACTTGTGAAAAAAATGCCTCACGTATAGGAGAAAATTAGAAAAGTATTCATGTAAATTTACAGTTTACACTAAAAGTAGACAAGTTCAGTGCAGAAATACCTGTGATTTTTTTTATAATAAGCTCTACTTTTCTCTAGTACCGATCGAATGCAAATGACATTTGTTGACACCATCAAATCCCAAAACCGTTATGATTTATAGCCCAATTTCATCACTAGCTGGTGAATGGGATTGACATTTTGGGTTAATTTATTCGTTTCTATGGTTTTCTCTGTTCTCCTCTTAGACCCTTGTCTTTGTTAAGCATCTTGAAGATCAGTCAATAGTAATTGATCGCCATTGCGGGATAACTCCTCTGCTACTTCACGATACAGTCATTTATATCATTCCTGCAGCACATTCATCATAATTTAACTTTTAACAAGCAATCTCGTACGCTCATTGAGAGAGAGCAGATGCACGTCAGCATATACGATTGCTCAATTTTATTATAAGACAAACAAGGAAGATTAGCCGCAATGGATTCATGTCCCTCATTAATGTCATCTACTAAAAATAACCTTGGCGTCATGGGTGGGATGAGAAATTTGATTTATTGAAAGCCTTTCGTTTTTATAAATATGGAAAGTCAATATAAAAGGTTTTCTACTTTCAAAAACGAAACTACATTTTTCTTGATTAATCTATTTTAAGTAGGTTTTATCTTGTTTTGAAGAACGTGTCAGTGATCCATGACCGTACAAAAACTTGCTGTGAGGTTGCTTGCTGGCGTGTTCTGGTGGTTGTCAGGGTGTTATGCAGTTTCTACTGTATGTGGTTCTAGTTTTAGTCATTGGTGCAGTGGTGCACACCCCCATATTATATTTTGGTCTCTTGCGTTGTATTGTGGTTTATCTTTCAATGACGGTTTGATCATCCCCATGCAGGTGAAAATTGCTCATTGGAATTGCTTAGAGAAGTAATAACCTCTCCTCGACATGACACATGATTCGATGTATCATTCATGTCTGCTGCGCAAATGATGCGAGACGTGTTACATGCTGAAACGTAATACATAGGATTAGGAAGAGCTTAGCAAGCACCGCAGTAATTACTTTATTGCTTTAATACGTGGGATAGTAAATATTAGTATCAAAAGTGTAATATGCATCTTGCTGTTGGTATAGTAACCATGAATTTATCAAACATGATGCTGTGACCTCAGGAATTATGCAAAGCAACTTTATCCTGAATTATCCAACCAAAGATACATTGCTGATATGCATCAAGTGACCTCGTTGTGATGTCATTCTCCAACTATATCTCACTGTGCCTTTGCGTAAGATGCGTTGGGAGGGAAAGGTAATCTCATTAATACCCAGAAGATAAATTGCCCTTATCTCATCTTCCATAGCACAAAGGGTTAGTGTTTTATTAATTGAGAATCATTAAATTGCTGTTAATGGCAAGTGTTTTTCTATCTCAGCTCTTAATGAATTGACTTCATGTTGTTGAGCGGTTGTGCAGTTTCTGTTAATGCAGTGTAATTCTAAACCTTAATGGTCCATTGTGCCACTATCACAATCATTTGCTGTTTTTTTCCTGATCTCTCTCTTTCCTTACTCTGCAGAAGAGGAGAGGTGCTCCCTCATCCATAACCTATGTATGTGTTTGAGCACAGAACAAAGGTTAAAAAAAGCCACAACTTTTAATTAGCTTTGTTTACACTGTGTCCCAAGCAGTTTAAGCGACAAGAATTTTGTCTGTTCACACTGAATGTGTAAATACTCGGATGATGCCAGTACAGACATTTCAAACCGGTATGGCTTTCTTTCTTGTGCATAACACAAAAAAGCTATTTTGAAGAATGTTAGTTACCGAACAGCGGTGGTACCCCTTCACTTCTATTGTATAGACACAAAACCAATGCAAGTCGATGGGTACCGACATTGTTTGGTTCCCAACATTCTTCAAAATATCTTCTTTTGTGTTCTGCACAAGAAAGAAAGCCATACCGGTTTGAAATGACATGAGGGTGAGTAAATGATGACAGAATTTTCAGTTTTTTCAACCTTTCCTGGTATATTTGTATTCCTAAACACATTAACAGAAACAATTTTCATACACTCCAGGCTGAACCCCCCCCATATGTCAATTTTCTTTCCACAAGTCAGATCCAAAAGAGGAAGACCTCAGTTAACACCTCATGTGACGCAGTTAAGAAAGCAAGTAAACTAATTACAGTGAAGTTAGTCAGGATGTTGGCATGAGATGTGAAAAGCGAACTGCTAACGTAGGTGCATCGCCAGCGAGTGTGATGAGAACTTGCAGAAAGAGTCTGATATTTTTTTGCTGTCAGAGGTATTTGACCGCACAGTGCTGCTCTTTTTAAACACGCTGTGAAAAGCGCTGGAGCTGGATGTGTTGACTTCTGTCGTCGCTTACTCTGTGCAAGAATCACGCTGACTGACTCAGCTCCCCCGCACATGTGACGGCAGGTAAGGCAGCGCTCGCTGTCTATTTGTGTCACCATCTTTTCACTTGCTGTTTTAATTCACTTCACAGTTCTCTGAAACTTGTCTCTCACTGTCTGTCTGCATTTGTCCCCGTCTTTCTGGCTCTACTGTGATATGTGTTTGTTTGTGTTCCGTGGCATTTCTGTATATCCCACAGCAGCGCTTTTGGGTCCACAACATGTGTTCTGTGTGTTATTTTGTGTTGCCCTGAATCTGAGAACCTGAGGCTTTTATTCTTCACTCTCAGCTTCCTTGTGCCTGAGGCCCTGCGGACCTGATGCATGATGGGATATTTTAGTCATGATGAAGGTATCCACTGAGATGTTAAACCGTAACCTGGTAGGGTGGCAAACTCCTCGGGTTGTTTCAGCGTCTGCTTTTTCTGTGTTTTTGTTTGTAGTTTTACTTTACTCTTGTAACAAATACAGCCATCCATGTGAAATCTTCAGAAATATTCCCTTTGAAAGATGTTTAACACTCACACGCATTATTAGAACAGAGAGAAGTAACCTTTCTAAAGTAATTAGTTTTAAAGCTCTTCAGATATCCACCTGAGATCAGAGACTGAATACAAGAAATGTTTGCCCTTTGCTTTATGAAAAGTGTTACTTTGGCTCCGTCCTAAGAGTATTTGTTCTGTTATGCCCCACTTAAAAAAGTGAATAAAAGTAATTGCATTTGATAACAAAGCAAATGGCATTTTTTGGCAAAAGGATTAGTTCACCCAAAAATGAAAATTCTGTCATTATATCCTGCCTTGCTTTACTGTGAAATTGCTTCAACATTAGCTTGTTTTCAACAAAACTGTACATGGAAAATAGGCAGCGAGCTCCATGTACATTTTTGATGGCATTCTTGGCTGCTTTATTAAGCGTTAAAGTGAGTCAAAATGTACTGCCATTTTATTAAAATCACCCGACTGGATATTCAGTACACCAATGCCAGAATTTTCATTTTCTGGGAAATTATCCTTTTAAGAAATATAGCAAGCAAGCACACATTTCAGGCATTTCACAAAGATGTTCATTAGTGTAAATTATGAAACACAAATGATATATAATATATTACTCAAAATTAAGAAATGAAGTGATGCTTTTTGATTGACAACCTTGCTAGTTCTTGTTCATAGTTACTGTGATGAAATGTGTTGTAGCGGATTCTGTATGGATAGAAACTGACATGCTTGTGCTAAAACTAAGCCCTAATTGCATCATTTGTTTACAGAAGCCACATTGCTTGACATTTTGCAATGAAATGCAAACATTTTAAAGGGTGTTTAAGTGGCAAATGCTTATAGGGAGCCGTAAAAATGGTTCAAGTATGTTAAAGTGATGGTTCACCCCCCCCCCAAAAAAAATTCTGTCATCATTTACTCACCCTTTTGTCATTTCAAACTTGTATGACTGTCTTCCTTCCTTCTGCAGAACACAGAAGAAGATATTTTGAAAAATCTTGTTAACTGGACCCCATTATTTTTGTGTCCATACAATAGAAGTGAATGGAGTCCGGTTCTGTTCGGTTACTAACTTTGTACAAAATGTCTTCTTTTGTGTTCAACGGAAGAAAGAAAGTCATAAAGGTTTGAAATGACAAGAGGGTGAGTAAAGATGTAAACTATCATTTTAGGTAGCATCAGGTGACCTTGTTTGAAGCATGTCTGTTCCATTATCCCTGCAGTGCTGAAAGATAAGTTACACAAACAGTTTGATATGATAATGGATTTTCTTTCTGTCCTATACCCACTTACTCTATTATTTCCGACTGATCACTATATACTGATACTTTGTGTTTGTATCTTGTAGAGGTCTAACAGCTTTTTGGTTTTAAAGATGGTGGTGTGGAGGTGTTAAATTTGCATGAATAGATGGATCGTTTGCTGTCCTAATAATATGTAACCTGAGGGGATTTAGAAACAAGGAAAATTCCTGTCAACACAGAAGATGTGAAGACGTCTGTGCAGACAGAAATTGACAGACAGACATGTTTGTTTTAGAATAGTTGTTTTTTTCTTTGATCTATGTCAGTGAATCTCAGCCTTTATAACTTCAAGGCCCCTTCATTGTGCACAACAGTATTTGAAGGTCCCCCCACTCACAATTTCAAGCCCCCGCCCCAAAAACCGTTCGACAGATTTGTTTTGCTTATTTTTAATGCTTTTTATTTGTCTTATTTTAAGTAATTATAAATCGTCTTGACTCCCCTTTGGAAGTTTGTGAGGACCCAGCCCACTGGTTGAGAAACACCGAGTTGTTCTGTTTCTTACCTGTTTATCATTTGAACCCAATGTCACCCTCATTTCCTGTTGTAAGTATCAAGCCGCGTAGTCCCTGTAGCCCAGCTGTTCATTCATGTGGCATATGCTGAACTACTGAGGCTTAATTGTACTGATGTTGAGAATGAGAAAAGTGAGAGGCAGGGGGTTATATTCATTAGAAAGACCCACTTCTCCATGTGGCATCATTTTAGCTGTGCTCAGAGGAACATTGATTACATTATTCCTGGGTATTATGTGTCTTAGCATAAAAGCATTAAAATTGTTCATTCACCTCTATGATTATGCACTATGATTATGTTCCATTTTATTAATGTACAGCCACACCACCGATTCCGTCTTATATTTCACATAGGATGCATGATATGCTTGCATTTAAATGAATGAAAGAGGCAAGGGCTGCACAATGATATTTGAGACTACGTGAATGGCTGTTAAAAGGCCCACGTAATGAGTGAAGAGTCTCCGAATGTTTACCGATGACGGTTGGCTTCATTTGCAAAACAGCGGCAGAACTAAAATCTACTTTGCAAATGGTATTTATTAATGCTGTGAGCAAATTCAAAGTGAAGTGTAAGAAAGAGATACAGCCGCACAACTTTTTTAACTACTGGAACATTTTATTTGAGTTTTATTACATATCCTTTTTAATGAATACGCCTATGATACATGACTTAAACCGAAAATTTATCACATGCTTCAAAGTTTAATCTTCATGATCTTTTTGATAACTTTTTGTTCCCAGAAACCTTTTCATCCCTCTCGTGTGTGTTGAGTCAGCATGTTATAAATGTGTTATAAATGTGCAGTACTGTTCACCACCCATCACCAGCAGCCCCTAAAAGCTCAGCATGACGTTCTGAACAGACTGCTGAAATACATCCAGCCATGAACAAGGTGTCAAACGGTGTAAGAATTCACTATAACCCCCTACCGTGTATTAGCTTTATATTAATAGTTTACATGAAGTTGGTGACACTCTATATTAATGCAGTTTAACTTGGAAAAATATCGGGCATCCGGGATCAGTTGCACAAATTGTCCAACTGGGTAATTTTGAAGAATTTTCTTGAGAATTTGTATAGCTTTTTATACGCACTGCTTAAAAGCCGATGAACAAGTTAACAGTATGCCACTTTTAGATGGCACCTGTAGTGTTCACTTATTCATTGTTGAACATTTACATAAAATGGTTTGAATGAAATATGCACATAGCCTTTTTCATGTTCTTGTACAGCCTCAGGCAAATCTTCACATTACGCTTAGATACAAAGTATCAAATACAAAGAAACTTAATAAATAAGTAAAGCCGTATGAGTTGTTTTGTGTTGTCTTGTGTCTGTACAGTGGGGATAAAAACCTAAAGCCATATTTAAAAATTTATAAAAAATATGGAATATACTGTATATATATGGATATACGTATACTGTATATGGATATATTAATGATGAGAAGCAATTTTACTAGTAGTCATATAGTAATGCAGTGTTACCTACATGCTACACAGGATAATGTGGCTATTTAATTATTTAATCATGCCTTTCATTTATTTAATCAGCAAATGACAATCAAGCAATGTCAGTCTAGCTGCGAGTAACATGCGCATATACTTTGTGTCCCGTAAACAGCCAGCGCTCCAAAACACTGTCCTCCTATCAATTTTTAATTGCAGAGATGTTGTGTTTTTTTCCCCTGATGCTCCAAATCATTTTGTGCAGTCAAGCGTTAAAGAGTTTAGTTAAATTTCCTGTTAACCGCACGGATGTTTCAGCGAGTTTACCAATACTTAAAAGAAAAGAAAAACTTCATACAGGACAGATTCCTGCAGCGTAATCCTCAGTTCGTGGTCAGAGAGTGTGTTAAAAAATAGTTCTCCTTCATTTTCGATGGTCTGTCTCCATATGCTCACAACTCCGTAGCACCTGTAATGAAGCCGAGTGAACACATTCATCCAAACATTGAATATATATGACAGAAGAAGCAGGGAGATTAGCAGTAAATGATATTTTCACGGCAGCCATAATTCAGCCCGCATTTGAATAAACACCATAAATTCAGGTGGCAGCTCCTCTTTTCTGGCAGTAATAAATAATAAAATGAATGGTGGGAGGATTTTTTAACGCGTGGCACGTGTGATGTGGAGTGATAGGCATCTGTTGGAGCGTAGAGGACGTGGAGAAGCGGGTTGGGAGTGGGGGGTTGAATCAGAATGGCGCTCGCTGTGGCTGGAACTCCATTTCACTTGTAGATTTCTCCTTTTTCATCTCGCCATTGCTCACCCCCCTGCCTGACATGGGCAGCAATAACAAAAGGTTGACAGGTGAGAGTATATACAGCCCTTCATGGCAGGAAGAGAGAGAGAGATGCCTGTTTGACAGGGGCCACAGACCCAAGCAACCTGCGGTACTAAATCTAACCTTCGAGTGACTAAATATGGGAAGAACAAAGATAGATTGACAGAGAGAGAGCTGTTTGACTGTCACTTACTGACATGTATGTTTATGATATGTTGGCGTGTGGGTGGTCCCCTTAGGAGATGCTGTTTGGTTTTTGATGTATGGTACAAATTTTTGGAGTCATAAAACATTTTACTATGTGGTAAGATGAAATTGGCTGTCTTGGATGTGTTTCCGTGACGGCTGGCTACTGTAAAACCAGTCTGAGTGCAGATTGTAAGAGTGGTATACTGTATGGGAACATGTTCAGTTGAAGTTATTGATTGGCTCATCTGTATGATAGTATTAATATTTTATTATTTTGTGTTCTCTTTATGTTATATATCTGATCAGCATTCGCACAAGTGATTGTTTGGATGTGTGGGATGATGTTTTTATTTTGTCTGTGCATGTTGCCAGATCTTGCATGAAAAACCTGGTGACCTCCAAATAAGTAATTTTCTTCAGCTAATTAAAAGACGTCTGTTTTGTGTGTAGGGCTGCACAATATATCATCACTGTCAAGACAGAAACCAATTTCTATATTTGAGGTATTTTTTCTTTATTTTTATAAATGATATTGGTTATCCTTTATGTTTGTCAGTGTGTTTTGCAATATTTAACCAATGAAAAGTATTAAAAAAGAGCTTGCTAATTTTGACAACACATTTGTTTAATTGTTAGTTGTTTAATTGTTGTTATAATAAGTATATTTTACTTTTTGTTTAATTGTTTAATTAATAAAAAATATAGTATATTTAATCATGTTTAATGTTTAAATAAATATTAAATAAACATTTAAAATAACATGTTTAATTGCTTAAAAACACAATTTTTCCATTTCCTAAAAAAGAAGCAGTTTTGTATATAAAAGGTTTCAGCCCAACACACATAATTGAAATAAAAATTGCGAATGTGCATATCGCAAAGGTTGCAATAACTGAAAGATTTTTATTGCTTTAAAGGTATGGAACTGTTCCTTTAAAAAGTTATATAGTCAAAGTTTTAGGTTGATGCAGATAGCAAAGAGACTAGCACAGAAGTAGTAGTGCATGAGCGCATGTGCAAGCTCTGACATGTGAAAGATCTGTGTTGGATACAATTTTGGATATATAATTTCCATATCATTTTAATTCAAATCGATTTTACAAACTTAAAGTATTGTCATATTTTATATTGCATAATTTAGCAAGTTATCGCTTATTGCGTTTGTCTTCAGACAGCCGTAGTGTGTATTCAATAATTTAAGAAATGGTTAAAATGTCAGAATGATTGCAAGCTGCCCAGACAAAGCTGCAAATCATACCCAAACTCTTAGATAACATAGTTGCACAATCTAATGTAAAGGCCAGTTGATGTCTCTCTAGGCTTGTATTGTGCAATCTGACAAGCAACAATCATACTGATCAATATAAAATCTCGAAAGCTTTGCAATCTTTAATGGTGTGCTCTATTCACATCTCACTCATACCTTTGTGTATTTGCTTTGTGTATTTGCTCGCCCAAGAGTGTGTTTAGGAGGGCATTTACCACCGGCGTCTGGCACCAGCGCTTTACTTTGTCAACAGCGAGAAATAGATGGTCTTATTAAATCATTGATTTAAAACATTGATCTGACTTTCTACTCTGGATGGCAGGTTCGCCAATAGATTACAATTATTTTCTATGAAAAGTCCCTTGCATTTTTAGTTCTCTCATAGTTGAATGCTGAATGTCGTCCGAGGTCATTTCGAAACCTTGATGTATTTATTTGTTTTATCTGGTTTTTCGATGCCATGCTGAAGAAAGAGAGACCAACAATATACCCTCTTTTAGTCTGGGTGTTTAAAGGCCCATGTTGTCCCCGACTGTGGACTTGTTTTGTTCTATTCAGCGAGTGTGAGGTGTCGGACCCCGGGCACCTCCATTCCTCTATGATTTCATTTTGACTTACCTGTAAATGAAAAAGCCGTTGTGCACCATCTGTAGAGGTGAAAGGGGACACGATACCTGGGTGATTTACACAGTACATCAATATCGCTGTACCTTTTCCCTAGCCTGCATTGTTCTTTTACAGCGTACGATTCACTCACAGTAGACTTTACAGATGGCGCCTATTGCTGCACAATTGTATAGCTTGAATCTTGTTTTCGGAATTGATTTTTTTTGCAGTAGATTGATAAATCAAATGTGTTGTGTTTTACTATCAAACTTTGATCTGGTATATTATGTGTCATTTTTCATGGTCAATGTGTAAGTGTAAAGGTCACTTGGATACTGTATCAGGAAAATATGAGCATATCCCTGAGAATAAAAATGAATTTGAGTTAGTGTCCCAAGCAGAGTTTGAGTTCTGAAATGATATCTGGACCCCTTCACTTAAGGGGAAATTTCACCCAAAAATACAAATTCTCTAACCCTAACTCTAATTATTTACATATTTACATCTGTTAGTTGTTCCAAATCTGAAGAAAAAGAGATATTTGGAGCAATGCTTGTAACCAAACAGTTCTTGGTCACTATTGACTACCATAGTCATACCATAGAAAACCGAACACATTATACACTAGGGCTGCAACTAACGATTATTTTGATAATCGATTAGTTGGACGATTTTTTTTTCTTCGATTAATCGATTAATCTGATATAAATGTAATTACATCTTTTGCTTATGATAAGTAAATCAGATATGGGAAAAGTATACACAACTGAACTCATTAGCCTTCTCCCAAAATGTTGTGAATATCTCCATAATTAACACACCTGGTGAGTTGATTCAGGTGTGTCATATTAGAAGCAACTGACAATAGTCTCTCCCAAACGTGGGAGCGAGGGGAGGGTCTGCCAAGGAAATCATTTTTTGTGCCATGAAAAGTGAGATATTTGTCATTCAAATGTAGTGAAGTACAGTAAAAAGTAAACAGAAAAAGTAATACTTAAGTACAAATACTCAAAAAGTGTACTTAAGTACAGTACTCAAGTAAATGTACTTCGTTACCCACCTCTGAACTAAATAAACTACCAAATCAGGGTATTTAGCCTAATACAGTATGTACTTTGCAAAGTGCAAATGCCATAAATTGTGTTTTACTAATATAATCTTTAATTTTGTCATTTAAACACCTCTCCCTTTTAAACTTTAAAACTGCACAGCTTGAAGAGATGCATGCTAAACACGTCTGACTTTAAAACTGCGCAACTTGTGCCGCACGGAGAGACGCAACCACGGAGATACACGTCTGACTTTAAAACTGCGTACCTCGCACAGCACGCAGAGACACGTGTGACTTTAAAACTGCGCACCTCGCGCTGCATGGAGAGACGCATGCACCGAGAGACACGTCTGACTTTAAAACTGCGCAACTTGTGCCGCACGGAGAGACGCAACCACGGAGATACACGTCTGACTTTAAAACTACGCACCTCGCTCTGCACTGAGAGACACGTGTGACTTTAAAACTGTGCACTTCGCGCAGCACTGAGAGACACGTGTGACTTTAAAACTGTGCACCTCGCGCTGCACGGAGAGACAAGTGTGACTTTAAAACTGTGCACCTCGCACAGCACGGAGAGACACGTGTGACTTTAAAACTGCACACCTCGCGCTGCACTGAGAGACACGTGTGACTTTAAAACTGCGCACCTCGCGCTGCACTGAGAGACACGTGTGACTTTAAAACTGCGCACCTCGCGCTGCACTGAGAGACACGTGTGACTTTAAAACTGTGCACCTCGCGCTGCACTGAGAGACACGTGTGACTTTAAAACTGCGCACCTCGCGCAGCACGGAGAGACACGTGTGACTTCAAAACTGCACACCTCGCGCTGCACGGCGAGACAAGTGTGACTTTAAAACTGTGCACCTCGCGCAGCCCGGAGAGACAAGTGTGACTTTAAAACTGTGCACCTCGCGCAGTACGGAGAGACAAGTGTGACTTTAAAACTGTGCACCTCGCGCAGTACGGAGAGACAAGTGTGACTTTAAAACTGTGCACCTCGCACAGCACTGAGAGACAAGTGTGACTTTAAAACTGTGCACCTCGCGCAGCACGGAGAGACAAGTGTGACTTTAAAACTGTGCACCTCGCGCAGCACGGAGAGACAAGTGTGACTTTAAAACTGCGCACCTCGCGCTGCACGGAGAGACAAGTGTGACTTTAAAACTGTGCACCTCGCGCGGCACGGAGAGACAAGTGTGACTTTAAAACTGCGCACCTCGCGCTGCACGAAGATACGCATCCACGGAGAGACACGTCTGACTTTAAAACTGCGCAGCTCATGCTGCATGGAGAGACACATCTAAAATGGTCATTTTAAAAGGGAAGAAGACGCCCTTGATTTATAACTGCGTGACGTCAAGTGACGTCACAGACCAACTAATCGATAATGAAATTCGTTGACAATGAATTTCATTATCGATTATTATCGATTTTATCGATTAGTTGTTGCAGCCATATTATACACTGAAATATTATGTAGTGTATGCATTAAACAGTACATTAGTATTCCATTCCTGTGTCCCTGAGTTTATCTCACAGCATCATTAATAACTGGTTCCATTAATATTCAAGCACCTGTTTCTTGTTGTTTCAGCATACTTTTAAACACGGTTAATTATTAAATTTTTTTAGGTCTTGCTTGCTTCTCAGCGTTGTCTTCCATGTGTTTTTGTCAAACGACACACCAGCGAAAATGCGAATCCATCTGTTTACCAATTAATGGAAGAGTAAATATTCGCAGTGGAGAAATATCAGCAAACAGCTGGGCTAGATGCTGAGCGCCATAATTCTCAAATTAGCTCTGGAAGTTGGTTGTAAACTAGAACCAAGACCTTGTGTCGGTCATAAACCCATGACCCTGTGATTTGCTGATCAGAGACCACAGATGTTGGAGATTTTTGTCGGCTGCTAAATAAGGGGGTCTTGAATGGACCATTTAAATCTAAAAGGCGGGACAGGCAAAGCATTCTGGGGGAATTTGTGAAGAAGGATTTGCGTTTTCACTAAATTTAGTAAAAAGCTGAAATTATCAGGAAACTTTTCATGTTGTTGCATGTTTCATGTTGCAAATTGCGGAGAATGCAGTAGGCCATTACAGTTTATAAAAAATGCATGTACAGTAGTATAAAAATGAACCATGGTTTTATTATAGTAAAAGTGTAGTAAGCATGATATTTTAGCAGATTGATTACCATAGTTTTACTACTAATAATATCACAATTAAACTTTGGTTATTATAGTGAGACAATGAAAATACAACTACAACTTTTACTACAACGGAAACCAAAAACCTATGGTTAGGTTAAACCCTTGCATTGAAATACTGTGTCCCAAAAAACTAAAACTGTGGTACAATGACTACTTGTGGTGCCAAGCAAACTGTTCTGCTATTGGCTGTTTCTGTCTTCGAGTAAGAACCATATGTACATAACATAATTCATCCCTAATTACCAAGTTCCCTTGTCTGTGTATCTAAAAAGTTGCATTCATTTACAAATGTTGCCTTGAATTTATTTTGGTCTCCTTCCCATACTCATTAGCACTAATAGGAATTAACAGATTAATTCAGATTCAGAGTTTTAAAATTCACAGCTGAAAGTCTTTTTCAGTTGAGATTGTTCATTGAGCCATTTATTCAGTCTGAATTCAGTCTTTGAATGAGTTCTGGGAGCTGAATCAGTAAAGACTAAAGAGTGATGCCATGCACTCGGCAGAATTCTGTATTTAGAAATGGATTAGTCACATTTTTACTGACTAATATGGCTGGTTGATATCATCTGCCCAGCGGTAAAGCAACGTAGAGGCTGTTGTTTGAGACCTTAGCTCACATCTGTCACTGAATCGTTTTTCGATCCCAAATTGCTAAATAGTTGAATTAGAGCTTCGGCGAACGCACCGAGACGGAAAATGCTTTAATGCAAAATAAATGGAGATAACAAAAGACTTTTAGTGGTGCATTCAGTTTCAAATCCAGTGTCACATTGGAGTGTTTAGTCTTTTAGCAATGTAAACGGCTAGCTTATGCAATGATGCAATCAGTTTATATTTGTTTATTTTATACTCATGCCATACTCTGGGTTGTATTCTATTTAATGGCTTATCAGCAAACATAGTCAATTAATCTCTTTGATTGACAGCTTAAACAGGTTGTCTAAATCAACAGACGATAAATATGTATATGAGGAATATCATTTTAGGACCTTGATTGTGTAACAGTGCGTTGTGTGATCTACTGTAGTATGTCACAATTAACAATAAAGTGGAATGCTGAAGGTCATACTTCGGAAATGTAGTCCATCAGATAGGATCAGACGATAGGATTTATATTTCTTTGAGACTTAAACAGCCATTGGAACATTAGGTGCCCTTGACAGTTTTGTTGTTCTTCAGTGACAGTTCAACATTTCTGCATCTGACAGTTTTTGAGAAAACACTTGTTTTGAGAGTGCATGGGTGTCCGCCAATGTGTTGTTGAGTTTAATTTGGTGCTTCATATCTTCCTCTAATTACACCCCACTTGACCTCGTCCCTGTTTCTGCTGGATTTGTACCACTCAACTTTCATGTGTGCGTGTGCGTGTGTGTTTGTCTGTGTTATGCTTGTTTCACATCTAATCTACTTGTATATACAGCGCTGCTAAGGTCCCATAATTGCCACATCAGACTCATACTGTATTGTGCTTTTACATTGACTTTGTGGATTTCCTTGTGGCTCTATGAAGCGGTTTCTTGGTTGCTGTATGGACTAATAATGGCCTTAAATTTTCCAGCGTGTCGGAAAAATTAAGAGACCCATTCTGAATTTTCATTTAATCAGCATTTCTAGATGTATTGTGGACATTCTAGTCCAGGTTCGGTTGAAGTTCAACAAAATCAAACCTCAGGAGTGACAAAGTCATCCAACAGCAATGTGAAAGACTGACAAGCATGATAAGACACATAAACTGTGATAAAAATCAAGGTTGTCATAAAAAAATCATTTTTGAGGTTTTCCTAAATACACGTACAAATGTTACCGCTGAATTGCTTAAAAGCTAATTAGTGATGCTTTGAAAAAGCATAACTATTGTTATTCGAACATACATACTTCTTATAATTATTCTTGTTCCGCAGCTTTTGATGTAGACCCATGAATGAATGCATCACATCGATGGGCCTATTTGGGAATGGTGTGCTATAACTTTTATAAGCGATCGGGTGGGGGGGGGTGCGATAGGGGGGCGAAAAACCACCCGAAAAATCCCATTGACTTAACATTGCACCCAACTTTGAGGGATCGTAGCTCCGAGCGAGGATATCGTAGAAACATGAAAATAATACACGATTTGAAGGGGTTATCAGGCTCTATAAGAACATCACTCACAATGGGGTGTAAGTTGCACCCCTGGGGTGTGAGAGCCTCCCAAAATTTCTGTATACTTATAATGGCGCCCATAGACTCCCATTCAAAACCTAGATACCTATATATTCACGCGTTATTTTTTCGCTTTGGACCCATGAATGACTACATCAAATCGAGCGGCCCATTGAGGAATGGTGTGTGATGACTTTTGGAAGCGATCGGGTGGTGTGATAGGAGGCGAATAAAAACCCGAAAAATCCCATTGACTTAACATTGCGCCCAACTTTGACGGGTCGTAGCTCCGAGTGAGGATATCGTAGAAACATGAAAATAATACACGATTTGAAGAGGCTATCAGGCTCTGTAAGAACATCACTCACAATGGGGTGTAAGTTGTACCCCTGGGGTGTAAGAAATTTTCCCAATCACAGGAAGCATGCCCATATAAGGCGTAAAACATCCCGTGTTGAATATCTTAGCAGTACAACCACTTAGAGACAAGGGGGTGGGCTCATTTTACTCAGGCTACCAATCAGTGTCACAGGATCATCTTGAAGCTATTAAGCCACGCCCATAGCAACCATTTACAGTAACCTAGCAACCGATCCCATAGACTCCCATTATAAAAGGTTCAGGTGGATATCTTTGCAACACAGTGTCATAGAGACAAGGGGGTGGGCTCGTTTTACTCAGGCAACCAATCAGTGTCCCAGGATCATCATGAAGCTTCGAAGCCACGCCCATAGCAACAAAACATGTCAGCCTAGCAACCGTTTAGCAATACCTATATCTCTGCATCGCAACATCGTAGAGAGACGGGGGTTGGTTCTTTACACTCATAGCTTAGAGCATCATCAATTGGCAGATGCTAAGCCACGCCCATAGCAACCAAACAGGTTAGCCTAGCAACCATTTAGCAATACCTATATCTCTGCATCAGAACATCGTAGAGACACGGGGGTTGGTTCGTTTCACTCATAGCTTAGAGCATCATCAATTAGCACATGCTAAGCCACGCCCATAGCAACCAAACAGGTTAGCCTAGCAACCGTTTAGCAAAACCTATATCTATGCATAGGAACATCGTAGAGACATGGGAGTTGGTTTGTTTCACTTGTGGCTTGAAGCATCATCAGTTGGCAGATGCCAAGCCACTCCCATAGCAACCAAACACATTAGCCTAGCAACCGTTTAGCAAGACCTATATCTCTGTATCAGAACATCTTAGACTCATGGGGGTTGGTTAGATTCATTAGTACTTAAAGTGTTATCACCCTAGTGCCGAGTTCTGCAGTTTGCCACGAAAGCATCACTCACAGTTTCTTTAGTAAATGTACTATCTAGTATGAACTTGTTTTCTTTTTTAAGGTATTTAAGGTCTAAAAAAATACGGAGCATCTTTCCTGTTATTTTGACCTGTTTCTCCGGTGTTTATTTTCTGCAAATAAATGCAAATGGAAACAATATTTTTATTTGAAATTTGAGACGAAATATTGTCAGTGCATTCTGAAAAACTAAAAATGGTCTTTGAACTGGTCTCTCATTTTTCTCATTTAAATGTCTGGGTTGACAAGGGTAGACCTTACCGTAAATAACAGCATCATTGCATCTATTGAACATCAGATCCATGTATAAAAACCTCTACTTTCAGCAATATTAGAAAGCTCAGCTGTCATTGTATGAAAATTTACTTTGACTTGATTTTGGCTCACTGCTTTGTGTTTCTATCATGTTAAGTGATGTAGGCGAACTCCACTGAGAGTCTGTTAAAGAGAGAAAAAAATACTTTTCCATTTTGTTTGCCATGTTTATGGCTGTTTGCATTTGCAACATGTGCGAGCGGGGGACTTGTACACATGCTTGTGTGTGTATTAAAATGATGTTTTTGCTATGGGCCCAAAGGGAAAATCAGTTGAGTAGATATTTAATAGACACCGGGCAGAGGCATTTATTGTGACTAATAAGAATGCTTTATAGTTATCAGGCCAATTCATTCTTGGCTATAAGAATAGTTTATGGAAATATGAGCATGTTCTGGCACTTACTGACCAAAAGGCCACCTGCTCCGACTGATGAATCATTGGCTGTAAATTATGGCAGGAATGAGCTTGTGCTGAGCTTTTTACATCTGGATACTTTGGACCTCCTGTGAATTTATTAGAAGAGAGCCTTGGGAAACTCTAGAGAGCTCAATAACATACACAATCATGTAAGTTTAGAGATCTTTAGAGAATCTCTTGAAATTCTTGAAATTAAAGATTTCAAGAATGAGTCTTAAATTAGATTTCAAGAGGTTGAGGCGCTTTCAAAAGATAGTTTGTTATACATGTTTGTTCTGCTACTTTAATCTACATCCAACATTCTTTAAAGTCTCTCTATCAAAGTATGAAATTGAAAGTATTCTTCCACCTGTGCTCAATTGAGTCGCCTTTTCTTACTGTCTGAAAAGGGGAAAGCCGGGCCGTATTCATGTCATTCTCTTTGAAAGCAACACCTTTTAGTGTTGTTGTTGTTATAAGAAACAATACTGCTTGTTTTTTCCTCCAGCTTACTCTTGAAATGTGGCATTGCGATGCGAGTATTGTTGGCTCTTGTAATTTAAATGGCTTGTAATGTTCTTCAATTGTAATTTGGATAAAAACACCTACAAAATAACTGAATATAAATGTCTGTCACCACTTAAAACCAATGGACTTCCATTTCAAAATCGCTAACTTAAATCCCAATAAATGTCCTTTTAAAAAGAAGAAAAGGCTATTTCTGCAATGCAGTACCTTTAGAGGAACCGTAATAATTTGCAGAGCAGGATGGTATTGTTTTTTTGGTTTATACATTAAACATATAAATACAATATCAATGACAATTTCAACCTTTTCCCTGAAGAACCTGCAGGAGAAGTTGCTGGTATATTAAAGTATGTGCCACAAGCTAATGCACATTATGCAAGGGCTCACACACATGCAGTAGGTCCTTTCCAGGACATTTCTTTTGGAATATTTTGTTTTGTTTTTAAGTGATATTACTGGAAGAATGTGTTTTGAATAAAAACAACCACATTTGTGGTTGTTTTTACTTGGATTCTTGGATTCTAACTTGGATTCTATTGTTTGCAAACAAAAAACTATTGAAAAATATGGTGACATGCGATATGTTAACCAGGGATAGCATCAGATATAGTTGGAATATGCCTAATAAATATGTAAGCATTTTAGGTATTGCATTTAATCTTTGTTTTCAAAGCAAAGTAAACATTTTAAAGGAATAGTTAACCCGAAGATGACCCGATTCTCACGATTCTCACAATTAGAACATGCACAATAACCAATGAGATTGAAGGATATGCAATGTATTGACTGTTAATTAAGTTGAAAATACAGGTATTCATGTATTTGGATGTATGTATGTGTTTTTGTAGCTTTGCTGCCATGTTGACACCCATATTAAAAGATAACAAGATTGCATTTTTATTTCAAACTATTAGTTTATGTTTTACTGAGGAAGCAAATCTCGGGATGGCATTACGGGTAATTCATTCACAGTAAATTCACAGAATTTTTATATTTGGATGAAATATTAGTTTAAACCTGTACAGCTTTAAACTTGTCTGACTGCGACAATTGTATGAAATTTTACAATGGCATCAATAACTTTAAATTGATGCTGCATCTGAACTAATTGTTGCAAGATGTAAACACTGGTCCTTATTATTATTTATTACACGGCTCATTTGAATGCTTGATTCTGATTGGCCAGTCGCGACATTCCAAGTGTTGGTATTTTCAAATAACAACCGCTCAAAACGAATAACACCCTGTAACCCGGATGCTGCAAATCATTTTGAGAGGGGAAGTTTAATATTACACAAAAATGAATTATAAATATGTCTTTTAATAACATATATGACATTATATTTACAAATGATTAAACCAATTTGCCTGTTCGTGACATTTGAACTTCGTTTCTTACTTTAAAACCGAAACTAAATGGCTTTTTCTCGCGGAAGGTCTGCATTCGGTAAAAATGAGCTAATAAAATATTTCAAATTCACATTTTATGTCCAGTTTTTTTCTCATGTGGCAAGTAGCCGTGTAATAAGCGGGATAATGTACAAGCAGCCAGCTGTTATCGCGAAGTAAGCCCCTGTACATTATCCCTTACTTAAATCATATAATTAAATCTTAAAAACATTATAAATGTTCTATTTGTTGTATCTTGTTCAAACATTTGTGTAGTGTTAACAAACTGAAACGGGATGTTATAAGTCCATATCAACCAGCATGAACCAAAGGTCTCCTGTATCCACCCTCCTTTTCACTTTTCCTAAGGGTATCCAAAAATAAACTAATAAATACAGCATGGATGCAAATTGTTAGAGCCACTTAGTAAGAAGATCTTGTTTTTTTCTGGACAAAATGCGGAGATGTAATAAAGAGGGTGTGATAAAGCATGAGATGCGGGGAGCATCAATCTGCTCCAGCGGCGCTGGCACACGGGAGCGTTTCCTGGCCCGCCTCCACATTTGGCACTGCATCACCTGCTCTCTCCCAAGGACAAAAGCTTCTTGCCTGGCCAGAGAGACGGGACCACTCCACTGGACTCCATCCTGCACCTGCTGAGAGGGAAGCTTTAGCATCACCTTGTGTACATTAAGTGTAACTGTTTATTCAAGAGGCTCATACAGTCAGACCCTTGAGAAGCGTGTGCAAATGAGTGTATGGAGTCCATCCAGCTGGCGTATGCTAATTTTGTCGGCCGTCCTGCGGACAGAGGTGGAGCGTTCACGGATTGTATTCCGAACATGAATTGCCTGGCTGCCATGTTTATTTTTACATTGCATTGTGTCTGCTTTGTGCCGTTGTTGTTGTTACACCAGATTTATTTAATCAGGCTGAATAATTGTGCAGCCCGCTGATAGACGTGCTCATTTAGGTGTTCGGTTAGGGTTCAGCTCTCCCGGGAGATTGTTGTGGCGTCCCTCCACCTGTACATTGATTTCATTATCTATATCTCAATGACCCCGGATCACTACGAATCACTGTTCCACGCTGTGAACGGAAAGGATGGGAAGCCATTATGGAAGCAAATGAAATTGATTCACCTGTTGGTATCAATTAATATGAAGGAGGAACTCATAAACTGTTTAATTGATTGTTGGAGGGTGTTATTCAGTTGTTGTAATATAACGCATACTTGGCATTTTGTTGATAATCATACAAATGGCTTGGCTTTCCCCAGACCGTGAGAATATGTGATGTTTGAGCGCAGGTGGTAAGAATACATTCAATTTAACATATTTACATACAAATATACATACAAAGAGATTAGCATTGAAAAGAAAAGGATTCTGTATTTGTCAGTAAAGTTGACAGCGGCCAGGGCTGGACTGGGAAGAAAATTCGGCCCTGGCATTTTTAGGCCCGAATCGGCCCTCCACCGAATCTGTTGACGGGGGTGGGGGGGGTTGTGTCTTTTGCATTCGCGTTGTGTGCTTTCGCGTTTATAATACGTCCATCTAAGTGGCCAACGCCTGTGTTACGGCCCCATACGTTAGCGGCAAACGCGTCTGTTACAGCCCCATACGTTAGCGGCCTTCGCCTCCGTTCCGGCCCCATATGTTAGCGGCCCACCGGGAAAATGCCCGGTACGCCAGATGGCCAGTCCGCCCCTGACTGCGGCTCATAAAAGGCAGTACAGTAAGTACGGAGAGCTAATAATGTGTTATGATGCAGTTTCCGTTGAGTTTAATACGTCCCTGACCTCTTCTCCTCCATCACTTTACAGACTTGTATTCACGTCCTTTGTAGTCTTGTTTTTTCTCATGTTATACTGTATTATATTTGGTTAATCATATTGGCCTTTTTGTCATTTTTCATAATTGTTATTTCATTTGGCCTGTGTATCAAGCACTCCCTTTTAAACTCCTTCCTCTTTAGAAAAGGATGGATTGGATTGTTTCCTGTGATGAATATCTTCTGCTGCACTTACTCTCATTAATTGAAGAAGTTTTCAGCACTCCCTTTTCAAGGCAAGATAACCAGACGTCAAGATAAGACCCAAACATTAACGAAAATACGTTCTCTGCTCCATTTATGCCGTTTTTCAGCATTCACTCACAATTCAGATTTCGCAAAAGGTTATGTGTATATTTTGTTAAAGGCATAGTTCACCCCAAACTGGAAAATCTGTTTTCATTTACTCACCCTCAAGTTGTTCCAAACAAGTTTGTTGTTCTGCTAAACACAAAGAAAGATATTTGGAAGAATGCTTGTAACCAAACTGTTTTGGGGCACTATTGACTGTTATAGTAGGGAACAAAACTACTATGGTAGTCAATAGTGCCCCAGAACTGCTTGGTTACTAACATTCTTCCAAATATCGTCTTTTGTGTTTAACAAAACGAAGAAATGAATACAAGTTTGGAACAACTTGAGGGTGAGTAAATGTTTACAGAATTTTCAGGTTTTGGTGAATTATCCCCTTAATTTCAATAATTTGAAATGAGCATAGATCAGAGTTATGTGCTACGTTTAAGCGTTATGTTCAGCGTTAAATTATACTCATTTTTACATTAGTGTTAGATAGCTCCCTTTGGCACACTTAATTGTTGATTTGTTAGTCTTAAAAAGATAGAAAAACAGACTTTAAACCTAGAGGTTCACTCTTTTGTGCGTTTTAATTTGGAAATTGTTATGTGTTGGAGACGTAGTGTGCTCAGCTGTGGAATAATGAATCAGCAGAATTATTCCTGAGTGTTCACACGCTCCTTTCCAAAGCGGCGATACGTTATCTTTAAATGCTTGGCTCTCATCTTGCCATTTTAATCGTTCTCACTTCTCATATGGGTTGATTTTTCACTTCTTCATTTTTCACTTAAATTTGTGAATCCAGTGTTCGCTCCTTCATTGTGGATCTGACACAAACTGTAAAGTTTTCATTTTTTTCCCTCACATCTTGTAGCGGATGCGTCTTAGACTTAGTCCTCAGCATCCATAATGCCATTTCCTGCCGGACCCATTGATAAAGAGATGTAGCTCACCAGTTCTGCAACAATGTCTTGAGAAAGCAATTCCTCAGAACGTCACAACAATTCCTAGGCTCATTTTTCACAACCGGACAGAAGAGCGGCAGAGAAAGGGAATCTGACTGCTCCCCTGAGGGGGCGAGAGATGATGACTCCTGAGGTGGCGGTACACATCAAAACCCCTCCCGTTTATCTACTCCAGAATGAAATGTATACAAATCTGTCAGTTTGTGTGCGACTGCAGGAGATTGTGGGGAGAATATGAATGAATTAGAAAGAGTCTTTCATTATCTTTTGGTCTAAGTTCATCATCTTCCTTTGAAATAGTTTTGCAGTTATTGAGCGTAAAATGAAAAAGTGATTTGTCTATCTATCTCTTTTTTCCAAATCTCTTTATGGTAATGGTGTTATAGTCAGAAAAGTGTTGCTTTCCCATCAAAAAAAACGTATGGTAGGATGTGTTGTTCAGAGCAAACTAAGCAACGCCCGATTTCTATCCCAGGTGTTTGTCTGCGACCATCTGCAGGTCTTTCATATCAGGAAGTGTCACATTTCCTTGACATGCATCTTAGACATGTTGATATAACAGGGGCGATGGAATTTTCCAAGAACACTGTCATGTTCCCACATTAAATATAAACATACACCCCTGTAGTCCCTTCTTGAGTATTATTATTTTTTGAACATTTTGATATAAACTCCTATTATTGTTCTTGGAAGAGTGTTTGTACTCAATGTCAGATGGTTTATGATGATGGATATTCGGACATCTTGTAGCTTTTGTAAGTGAAAAGCAAGTGAATAGACACTTGTAGGATTTACACTTATACTTTGAATATTCCCACGGAAACATTGCTCAAACTTAAATTTGGGCTCTTTGTTGGGTTATCTGTAGTATTCTTTAAGATGTTATGTTGTAAGATTCTAAGTTGTAAGATGGTTGTGGCATATTACTTTTTAATATTTTGTCTCGAAACCAAATTCTAATCTGAGCAAAACTTTGTTGGTGACGATTTCGGTTTTACACATTTGTGTTCACGATTGATTATTATGCTCACATTTTTGTTGTCAAATCTATGTTAGATGTCCTCTGCTATGCAGATGTAGACATGCACAGAAAGTCTTTCCTATCTTGATTACCAAAAGCGATTTCCTGACAGCACCTGAGACTTTAATAGACATTCTCTGAACTTTTTAATACATTCTGTCTCTACATGACTAAAAACAGTGAGTCTATTTCAGACATGAACAACTCTGAAAATTCTCAAAGCTCAAAAAGCTTGAAATCGGTGAAAGCCAAGGAATGCATAAATCTATGACTTGAGCATCAATGCAAGCCCCCCCTATAAATCTATTGGTGGTGGACTCGGCTCTCTCATCCAATGCTCTGCTCACGAGGCTGCAGTTCTATTTGGGAAGTTGGCAGCTCGAGGCAGAGGGGCTTTACTCTCGCGACTCTGGAATTATGAACAGAGCTGGTCCCACCAGCACATCGTTTTGAACCTTTATTTCCAGAGATCTGACACCATGGAGTTCGGAGCACGCATTTTCATCGCATTCCTCGTTTCCCAGGTAAGCGCGAGGGCTTTCATTTATGTCCGGGAATATCGCGTGCACGTTACAGTTGGGAAGTACGAGTTTCGTTTTGCATTAATTTATTGACGGAATTTTTTTCATTGATAATCAAACGCATTTTAAAGTCGCCAAGCTATGACGTTGTGTCTGTTCTGTAATGTATGGTCTGCAAACATGCTTTGCAACAACACAACATTATAAAAAGCGCTTTAGAAATGCGTTTGAATTGAATTATATACGCGGAAAGAGTTGCAAAATACTTAAAACTGAATGACAAAAGAAACGCGAGTGCAATCTTATGAAACGTCGGCGTGATTCTTTATAGTAATTAATTTTATTACCACAGCGATGCCGCTAATGCCGTAAATAAATATACGTACTAGCGTATGCATTACTCAGGGTAGGCGTTTACTTTCCCCCGTTCATGTGAATTGGTCTAATGCACTGGGTTTAGATAGAAAGGGTGTCCATGCAAATCGAGCAAACTCTGTCTGCTCGCATCTATATTCCGCTCAGCTCTGAAGTTGAGCGCTCCTCTGGCTTCCTTCATCAGGAGGCATTCACACGGCGAGCTGACTCACACAGCCCGTCTCCATTCACCAAAAACGCCTAAAAAATAAATAACAAACCATTTGAGACTTTGCAGTCCTCGTCCATTCGTGTCTGAAACGGATACGACTATTTTTTTTAAACAGACCGAATCTGTAAGAGCTTAAAAAACGATTAATATCATACAGAAGTATGCGATTCACAACTAAGTCCATCATACACTATAGACCGCTAAAACCAACTAATTTAGTCCGATATAATGCAAACAAACAAAGAAATTGACGTTTAATTATCAAATATTTTCTCGCGTTCTTTTCAAAACTAACGATTCTTGAATGAAAGCGCATTGATGTCTTTGCTTATTTGAAAGAACAGCAGCTGTCTCTATCAGTAATGAGGCTTCATAGCACTGAAGCACTATTAATATGGTCCTGTTTTTTTACACTACCGTCAATGGAGGGTGAAGGAGACATTGTCCCCACTGCATGTTTATTTGATTGATTTGTAAGGCGCTGTCTGGGTTACTATAGCCTACCATGTGAATGATAATGACAACAGGTGTGATGATGCTCAAAGCTTAATTTTCAACATTTTCTTTATATTACGTTTTTTCACTGTTTGAGGTTTCCTAAATGTTGATCTTGGCAGTCATGACATGAGCCTGAGTTACAGTATACAAGGTGAAATGTGTAATAATGGCATTGTAAGGTGCATGACTGATGGTTCGTTGTTCATGACTTGCCAAATCTCAATGCTTTTGTATGTGCATAGATGCCCTGAGCATACGCGTGCATGCATTATGCATCATTTAATTCAAAAACGCTTCCATCAACAGCTTAGGTTAAAGATGCTTTGCTGATCCAGAGATCGGAGTTTTGTGCAGTTATTTCTTATTAAGCTTAAGTCATATTTCAAAACTTCCTAGATGCCTCCCTGGGCGTTTACATTAATGACTATGAATCATCACTCTGCTCTATATCCCCGGAAAGCCTGAACAAATATTACAACATGCCTTTTAACAATTCCTCGTAAGCAAGATGCATGTCTGTGCATGTGGATTCTCTGTATAATAACCAAATTTTGTAGCTTTAAATAGATTATAGCCTCACAGAATGCACTTCAGATGATCATCCTACCTGGCCACTACCTGCACAATCCCTATTTTCCTCTCTGGCTCCGTGTGCGATCAAGTGAGAAGTATCTTATTTATAGTCGTGCAGGTAGGGCGCCAAGTTTCCCTCGCGTATCAGTGGCTGAGTTCCCCTCCCACCTGCCCCCACCCCATAAATCCCTGTTTCCAAAATGAAACGTTGAGCAGTCGCGAGTCGCAGCGATGATTCAGAATAAGCTCGGCATGCCTGTGAGGTGCAAGCATTTATCTTCTCTCTCTCTCTCTCTCTCTTGGTTTCTCTCTCTCCCCCATTGCTTTTGTGTTTTATTTTATTTGCTTATCTATTTACGCGGTTTTCCCCTACCACAGCTTTGGAAGATGAAGACACGGAAAAGCTCCCGAAGTGAAGTATGTTTGTGGGAGGAACAAGCAGGCCAACATCTCCGGTTATAGATGGAGGAGTGTGGCCACTTAAAGTTTCAAGAGGCGTCCTTTTTTCCTGTGACACACATATTGGCTGTAAATCTTGTATACTTACTGTACTATTAAGTGTATACTAGTACACTTTATGCTTTTTTTAAGATGGCAATCTGCATCGCTTGCTGCCCGAAGACCTTGTTGCACCGCACGTATGGCGTGCGATTCAACAGCAACGCCACCACTTACATTTCACTCTCCCGATTCATCAGTCTTAACAAGAGAGAGGCGCAGCTTTGGGCTTGTGTCATCTCTATTTATTGCGCGGGTAACAGGTGCAACACAATCACACTTTCTCTCTCAGCCTAAAGGCAGCCATGCAGAAGGGACTGACTTCAGCTGTGTCCGCTCTCTGTCTCTTGAGCGCTCATCACCAGCAACACAGGCGGTGTATATATAGCTTCCTTGCTCTGTGAACAGCGAGGTGAGGTAGAAAGTACACATAGGCTACTACAGATTTCCCCTGCAAAATAATGACAGCAAATGTACCTTTAGTGCTTTTCAAAGGCTGTGTACACAGCAGCAAAATACGGTTGTCGGTTCTCTTCGGGATGCTTGATCCCATTCTGTGCATGCAAGTTTGGTCGTTGCATTTTTGTGTAAACCAAAGAACTACTTGTTGAGAGACGCTGCGTTAGAGAAAACGTCGATGTCCAAAAGAGCGTCTCTGAGGTGCTGTGCTAGAAAATCGCGGCTCTGTGTCTTTATTCATTCATTGATACGTGATGTCTTCTCCGTCCTAGTTGCTCCCACCAGCCCTGTGGTACACAAAGCCATACTTTACGGTTCAGAAAGAAGTTTGGTGTCCTCCAACACAACTTGAAAAATTACCCCGGTCGCTATTATTGTCTCAGTTGTGACTGAATTCTTCATATTGGCATCACAGTGACCTTGTAATAAAAAGCGAATAGAATATAAGACTCGGAGGTCTCTGTTTCTGCCCGCTTCCGTCTTTGAAGTGCGGCATTAAGAGAAATCTTGTCTCGCCAGGACGAGAAAGTCTTGATTAATGTGTGCGCTAGCTGTCGAGCGCAATACGGTAAATGAAGGTCTGGTAATGATGGAGATAATGAGAGCGGCCGGTCATTAGCGCCGCAGTGGATCTGAATGGATCGCTCCTCGTGCCGACCCTCCTTTGTGCTCGTCACCCATCCTCTGCCAAGGTCACCGCTTTGCTGAACGGGTTAGGTTTGATTTGGTCGTAATTGCACATCTCTTTCCTGGAAGTTAAGTTGTGTGTGTGCGGGTTACGGCTGATGTGAAGAATGGGTGGTTACACCTGGTGGTTGCGTTGCATTTGACTAAAGTGTCTGAGAGGTCGGGCCGGATGACCCTTGGCATCTCTCTCCTGAAAATAAGACCCGAGAAGAAGGGGATTTATTGCGCTGTTTGATGTGGAGGAATTGGAACGCAAATTTGCGTGTTTGTACTTATGTGTAAAGTCAAAGTCTAAAGGCTTATGGTAATAGTGAAAAGATATCAAAGCACAGAGATTTTCCTCAGCATTTTGGGCTTTAAACGGCGGGAAAATGACATGTCAAGAATTTGCATCGTCTGTTTGTAGTAGTGGAGACTTTGTAAGTGCACTGACTGTTTGGACTGTTAATGCTTTGAAGACGCTGGATGTGCAAAATTATGCATTGTCAAAATTGACTTGCTGGTGGTTTGTCAGAACGATTAGTTTACTATTCAGCCATATACACATATAACGCTGGATAAACTAGTCCAGTTTTGTGGTTTATTGTAAATGGACTAGGGTTTCTTTCTTGCTTTTTTTTAACTTCAATATACGTATCTCATAAGAAAGAAAAATCACAGTTGAGATCTCTTTTCATATCTCAATATTTGTCTCCTACATATCAATGAGATGGTCAGTAAAGGTATGCAAATGAAGACATTGCTCAAGTCTGCTGTATCTCGCACATTTCTCCTGAGAAAAAGAACCAGAAATCTCACAAAAAAATTCCACATAGATCTCAACAATGCCCCAAACCAAGCTCAGATTTGATTGCAGTCTAGTCAATATTATAGAAATTTTCAATATGGACTCGATCATTTCTCAATAAATTTGCCCAAATCCAGATTATTTTACACAGACGTTCACTGTACAAATTATATTCATTGTCTCATTTGCTTCTACACTTTTAGGAGAAACATCTGAGACTATGATGATATTTAAATGGAAGAAGAGCATCCTCTGAGCTACAGTATAAACATTTGTCAAACACATTTTACAGTTTTTTTTCTCCAGTTGAGTGCAACTCTACAAATTCTGAATTATTATTATGGTTTTACCCTTGTACTGTGTTTGGGGTCAATCTGACCCGGTTGGAATTTTCAACTAACTAATGGTGTGTAGTTGAGTATTTTTGGAGTAAATCGGGAAAAAAAGTACCATGTATCTACCAAACTAGTTTGTAGTTAAGTTTGTAATTAAGAAGCAAATAAAAAATATATTTATATAGTTAGTATTATAAAAATGTCCTGTACACACCAAAAATGCTGGGTTAATTTCAACCAAGCATTGGGTCAAAAGGGACAAACCCAGTCGTTGGGTTAAATTAACCCAGAAAATTGTCATATTGGATGCAACAATGAGTTAAAACACCCCAGCATTTTTGGTTGAAACAACCCAGCGTAATTTTATATTTACAATCCAGCGGTTGGGTTCGACCCAAAGCTATAGGTTGAAAATAACCCAAGTGTATTTATACAATCACTTTGTAAAAATCTAGGGTCACCAATCACCATGACCCCAAATACTTTAACTATGAACTGTATTTGAGGAGAGTTTTTTGAGGGTTAAACTATCACTGATAATCCACTACCACTACATGGCACATAAAACAACCAGATCCCTTGCCAGTTATTTGGCTCGTCTGTCGATTTTAGATATTTTTAAGCTGTAAAATGTCAAAGTTTGCAGTCAAAGGTCTTGCTACCTGGGCATAAGCTGGAAGTGGATGAACTGTATTGGGCTCCTGCAGTGTTGGTTTAGCAGAAAGAGATCTCACGCTGTCAACCCTCTTATTTCACGAGGTTCTGCCGCTCTCTTGTTGCCTCTGGTGCTCATCTTTCTCTCTTCCCCTGACTATTTCCTCTGTGTTTGCCGAGATCATCCCTCCGTCAGGCAGATAATTGTGAGGAGAGCCACAAAAGCCTGGATCTTCTAATCCACTTCTCAAACACGCTGTATGGCAGGAAAGACCTGCTCAATCCCTGGCTTCTGGCTCATCCCTCATCGCTTTCGAAAACAGAAACATGACAGTATAGATTATTTCTTTATTTGCATATTGATTTATATGCAATTACCGCAGGATTCTTTTCTTCCACAATATCTACAGTAAAACAAGCCAGACGGTCGCGGTCTGCACATGCCAATGCAAATATAATTGCTATGTCTCATGCTGTGAATGCGGCTGGCTCTGTATGTAACGCTACCTATTTGGAATCTGCAGAAATTTATTGTGTGCTACATGTCTGTATGGTGTTTCTCTGCTGAGTTGTGCGCCGTGACCCACAGAGCTAGACAATATGGCGATGGGTATCAAAGACATGCACACGTACACAGATTTCGCTGTGAGAAGAACAGAATGTCAGGGTAAACATGATCTGTATTTATCTTTAGATGCTTATGCGGCACAATTCTTTATGCATTAAAGAGGAACAGAGAATCCTGATGACAGCGCAACAATAAGGTGATCTTCACTTCTAGCTTTTGTGTGTGTGTTTTGGATGAGAGAGATGCATGTGGTTGGGTATGATTGAAGATGGATAAAGGGAAGACATTGCTCTGATTTGAGATGAGAAGAGATGATAAGTGATGTTGGCCACAGATGTTGTCTTTTTTTGTGTTGTTTTCTGGGCCTTAAAAATGAACACCCAAAGGAAAAATATTGCTGAGGATGCTTTTTCATCGCTCAGGAGCTGTGTTTCTTTTAGTTTGTCTCAGATGTTTTCCACAAAATTGTGTTGGTTGGTTAACAAGGTGTTAATACATGGGTCACTTTTTGAAGTAGATTGAAAGCTTTTATGGTACTGTGGAATGAGAAATGAAGAAACATCTTTGAGTTGTAACTTTTGAGTTTTAATCTGTGAGATTCCTGATTTTCTTTGGTAAAAATTTGCTCACCATTTAAAAGTGTAGTTCACAAATTTTTTTGTCATCCTTTATTCACTGTCGTGTGGTTCAAAATCTCTATTCTGTGAAGAAGATATTTTGAGAAATGTCTCAGTGATTTTTTGCCCATATAATGGAAGCCAAAGGGGTCCAGTGTTGTTTGGGTACCCTACATTCTTCAAAGTATCTTCTTTTGTGTTCTGCAGAAGAGAGTAAGTCATACAGGTTTGAAATGACTTAATGGTCAATAAATGATTAAATCATTTTCATTTTTGTTGAACTATCCCTTTTATCTTATTGGTGTCTAGTAGAAAGTATTGATATTTTATAATATCAAATCTTATTTATTATTTTTCTTTTGTACGCTCACCACTCATCTTAGCCTTCCAACCAAATCCTGCTTTATTTTCCACTCTTGCATTGATCTCCTCCCTATATTGCCCTAATGCATTTTGAAGCCCAAGCTCTCTCCCCTCCTTCAGCCCCTTGTTTCCAACAGGCAGAGTGAAGAGACATCAGGCACCACCGTTTTCTCCCGCTCTCGGCTCCTTTGTGGCCCCTCACTCCCAGCTCCCTCTGTTTTCTTTAATTTGCAGTGATTCACAGCAGATCGCCTCAGCTAAGTGCCACATCTGAGAGAGGGCAAATCAATCTCTGCCTTGCAATCTTACCCCCCCCCCGTCCACCCCAACTCTCCACACCCGCATTACTCGCTCATACCACCTAGATGGCGCTGTAGTGCCAGCAATTCTGAATTGACAATGCGGCCTGACCAGACGCTGGTTTAACAAACAATGGGTGAACATCAGCACCTCTGTGTGAATTTGTCTGGCAGGGAGAATGTACATTAAACAGCATGTTTGTTTGGTGGTAACTGAAGTGGTCGATATATATAGCCGCCTGAATGGCACGGTTTGCTTATACGGTTACAGTAAGATAGGCCTTCGGATTTATTGTTCATGATGGATCTGTTGAGTGAGAAGAGTGCTGTTTTTCAAGGCTTGGCTCTTGTTCTGGGGGTTAAAGTTCAACAGCATTGCAGTAAATGCAATCAATGTCTCATTGTCGAGAATGTTTCTTCACTGGGAAACAGAATAGAGAACGTGTTATACAACACGCCGAGAAAATCTAGTTGCTTTTTCCCCCTCAGCATGCCAAGTCAATTGGATTTGGTGGAATTTCCATTTTCTTTTTTCTAAGATTATAATTCTCTGTGCCATTAAAAAAAACACAGGTTACAGTTTGTTTACTGTTCACCCGCAAGGCATGTAGTAGATTTCACAAAGCGCACTTGAATGTTGAATTTCACGACGTGCGTAAGAGTTGCGGTGAAGAGTAATAAAGAAATCTCAGGGACATCATTTTGAGACAATGAAAAACTCCACAGTTTGCTCAGAGCTCTAAGCTCCTCGCTCATAAAGACGCAACGTCCTTTGAAGCAACGCATTCATTTCTAAGACGACAAATCCTCTCTCCCGAGCAACCTTTTCTGCTCGGCGATGAAAACTGGCAGGATGCTGATGCAACAGGGAGCGTTTGTTGATTAGCGTATCAAAAATCTCTGCGTGTTAGTGCTTAAGCGGCTTTGCCGGGCTATTTTTGCGGATGGGTGATGTTGTTGTTGATGGTTGAGATGAAAAGTATGGACACAATTGTCTGAATGTGCGACTGTGCAGTTGGGTGTCGGGGCAAATTGGCCCTCGTCTTCTTAAACTGTCAAACAAATTCTCACACAGCATCCTTCTGTCTCTCTTTCTTTTGGCATCTCTCTCTCTCTCTCTCTCTCTCTCTCTCTGTCTGTTAAGAGTCCTTTAGAATCTCGGGAGGCATGGATTAGTTTCTATGAAGGCTTTACAGTATAACCAGAACTTTTGAAAGGGCTGACAGCAACGTGAAGACCTTATTAGACCTTGAAATAATGGAATAAATGGATGCATTGCATGCTATTAAAGGTTTTAGAACGTTGTGTACTTCAGAAGCATCCTCTAGCATTTTTACTCGGGTAAAGAGGTGATGGGAACAAAGAATTCCTTTGTGTGAAAGAGTGACTTGTTGACTGCTGAAGTGCAAATTGATATTGTCTGAACTTCACACGTGTCTGGTGCAAAGCAAATGTTTCCAAGAGCTATGTGGTAAAATAAAACATTTAGTGTGTTTGTCAGGTTAGCACATGTCAGGCAACGTGTCTTTTGACCTTGGTAGTTGGTTTAAAGCCGGTCATTGGCTGGTCATCTTGAGCCGGAATGACCAGCTGGTATTTGGTTTGTTACCATCTGGTACATCCTGGTCGACCATCCTGGACCAGCTATACAAAAAGTTTCAAAGACACGCCATCGGTTTAAGGTGGATTTTGAAGCTGGAAAGTAGAATATTTGACCTTGGTTGTATGATTGACATTCTCTTTTAGCCCCACACCTANCTCTCTCTCTCTCTCTCTCTCTCTCTCTCTGTCTGTTAAGAGTCCTTTAGAATCTCGGGAGGCATGGATTAGTTTCTATGAAGGCTTTACAGTATAACCAGAACTTTTGAAAGGGCTGACAGCAACGTGAAGACCTTATTAGACCTTGAAATAATGGAATAAATGGATGCATTGCATGCTATTAAAGGTTTTAGAACGTTGTGTACTTCAGAAGCATCCTCTAGCATTTTTACTCGGGTAAAGAGGTGATGGGAACAAAGAATTCCTTTGTGTGAAAGAGTGACTTGTTGACTGCTGAAGTGCAAATTGATATTGTCTGAACTTCACACGTGTCTGGTGCAAAGCAAATGTTTCCAAGAGCTATGTGGTAAAATAAAACATTTAGTGTGTTTGTCAGGTTAGCACATGTCAGGCAACGTGTCTTTTGACCTTGGTAGTTGGTTTAAAGCCGGTCATTGGCTGGTCATCTTGAGCCGGAATGACCAGCTGGTATTTGGTTTGTTACCATCTGGTACATCCTGGTCGACCATCCTGGACCAGCTATACAAAAAGTTTCAAAGACACGCCATCGGTTTAAGGTGGATTTTGAAGCTGGAAAGTAGAATATTTGACCTTGGTTGTATGATTGACATTCTCTTTTAGCCCCACACCTATCTAGTTGTAAGCAAAGCCCATTTGCAAAGGTTGTAATGTGTAGGTGGGTTTCCTAAAAAATGCATTGCATTTGATTTGGTTTGCATTAGAATTTCATGTCGTACTCCTGCTCACCCTGCATGCTTTGCTGGACACAATTTTACGCTCCTGTGGACCCACATGCACGGGCAGATCCATGCCTCTCTTTTCTCCACCTATCATACTGTCCAAGCATCACGCAAGTTAGATGGTTAGCAGCATCTCTCCATCTCACTCTGGATGACGCATGTCATAGCCTCTGTCAAGCCGCACACACAAAAACACACCGTCTATCTGCACAAGCATCCTAGATTGTTTATCCTGCTGGACCTCAACGAGAGAGAATTTAGTTTTCAGCGATGCTAATAGAACACGATGCGTACATGACGCGATACGCCATATCCTCATTGAGATTCCACCACTTTGTTAACATGTGGTTAACAAAGCAAATACAGGCTGATTGTGAGACAGAGTCAATATTAACTTTCATAGCACATCTTCAAACAATGAACTTAAAGGGATAGTTCACCCAAACATGAAAATTCTGTCATGATTTGCTCACCCTCATGTCATTTCAAACCTCTATGGTTTTCTTCTGCAGAACAAAAAATAAGATATTTTGAAGAATGTTGGTATTGAATTATCATTTTAATAACTGGTTTAGTTTTGCGCAGACAGATGTCTGAAACTTATCCAGGTTTATTGATGAAACCCAAAACTAGATTTCTTATTAGTTCGATAGTGCGTACCTATTGACTATGTTGCAATCTCAATGTTGCATTCATTTCTAAACCTTGTTTTACATTGTGTCTCTCTGAGATTGCACCAATCTGCATATTTCTGCATTAGTGTCAAATGTTCCCCTCTTAGCTGTCACATCTCAAAGACAACTGTTCAGCATGAGAAGGTAAGGGAACTAAAATAGGCATTGTCTTATTCGACATTTAGTGTTCTTCCAAATAAAGTATCAGGGTGAACCCCAGCTGTTCTGCCACCCGACGGATGGCACTGCTGGGGTTTGCCGGGCACGTGGTGGCGGTGTCCTGAAGCGCCCGGGTAATGATGACGGAAAAAGACCCAACTGTCGTCACGTTCCTTTTTAAAAATTGACAATGCGCCAGTGGCATTTCCAACCACACGTCCTGTTTTCAGTGGACTCCACTTACAAACCCTCACCTTCCTCAAGAGCTTCACAGGAAGGAGATTGTGTGTGTGTGTGGGTGAGGTGCAGGCATACGTGCCCAGCACATTTACTTCTCGTGTATTTTTAGCATCTTTTAATGAATTTGGAGTAATCCGGCCAACTGCAGGAGGCCTCCAATAAATATTTATAGGGGACTGATAATGAGTACCATATCCCATATTAGGTTTATTTTGTAAAGCGATTTTGATTTAATTTGTTTAATACATTTTTAAGGTTAGAAGATTTTTAGTAGAATATTCAGCAGGTACCCACCACCCCACCTTCTGTCTGACTAATTGTACAAACTTGGGTGAAAGTATTTAAAAAATGACATACATTATTTTTTAATTATCACTTTATCATTCTGGCATAGATACGGTAGAGTCGTATGTAGAATGTGAAATCCTCTTTTAATTGGGATACAGTATGAGATGAAATCCATATTTGGATAAGCATTTCACCCATCTGCATTGGACTAGGTCGGGACCAAGTTGCTGCTCGTGACATCCTTAGCCTCCTAATTGCTGTGGAAACATTTTGGAGCCACTCGAGCCTATGTGACTTAATGCAGCAGAAACAATGGCCATTAAACATGTCCAGGGTGAGAGATTCTCTAGATGTCTGTGGCTGTTATTTTTAGGTTTGTGTGAACACGGTGTCTGAGACTGTGGCCATTCCACGGCCATTAATCCCTCTCTTCTTCGCCTGACAGAATGAAGAAAGTTGCTTTATTTTCTTAATGACCTGTTTACCCAGCCGTGTTTACATGTAGCTGAGAGGTCACAGTCCTGCGTGTTTTCATTAAATGCCTCTAGAATCCACTGCACAGTTGCAGGAACGTTGCTGCGTTGTGCTTCACAAAATGTGATGTAGATACATGGTTTTGTGCAGTTTCTTAGGTTTTTGCCATTCATTTTTTGAGCAATACATTCTGAATGAAGTACAGCTGGGTGCACAATGCATGTTTTCCTGACATACTACATCTGCCATGTTTTTATTGTCATGTGACTCTATGTTCAACTTCATTGACCAATGAGTCGAGAAAATAATTTACTCAGGTTTTGGAATACATTTTTGGTACCTTTATCACTTATACTTAAAGATAGCCCCCCGACTCACAGTTTACCTGTATTTTTAATGTATTAACTTTTTACATTTGCTGGTTTCTTGCTTGTAAACAATACTTGTAAAAATAGGCAATAATCTGGCAGCTGGGGTGCCCGAAAAAATTTAAAATAACATTTTCATGGTACTTTACACACAACTTTTGTAGTTTAATTGTGTAATTTAACGTTTGACTGAATTTCAAAAACTTCTGTAAGCTTACAGTTTTCTTTTTACAGTATAGATGTAGGCGATTTTAGGTATGCCTGTTTTGAAGGACATTTTTTGCTTTCTCTCCATTTAGTCTTCTCTGTTCAGACTGGTTCCTTAACTTTTAGACGTATGCTGTAAATCTGAATGCAATCTAGTGGCAGTTTTATGTAGAGAAGGCCGCAGTGGTCGACTTCATTTTTATTCTGATAAATTGTTTAGTTTGGTATTTTTAGCAGATGTACTTGAAATAGTGGGCATGGTTAAATCCTCTCAAAAAGATTGCAACTGTAAATTCATTCCCTTTAAAATGCAGCCGATAAACATGGCTATGTACCATAGTGATACCACGGTAGTTTTAGTCAATGAAAATATACCGAAGGAAATTGAAGGGGGGGGGTTGGGGGCAGAGACGGAGGTTATGCAGAGGAGAGAGTATTTCTCCTGTTGAACTGCCTGCAGGTGATGGGCGGATGACTTGATTGGAGAAAGTGAATTGTGGCTGTGCAATAGGCCCTGACAGGCACATCTCTCAGCCACAGATTTACCCTCCATCTTCCCTATGCAGCTCGGAAGACAATCCACCAGAGCCAATGAATATTTATACAGCAGACGATAGGAATGGTTGATTAAGAGGATTTGCTGGGCTTTCTGTAACCGTGTATGAGTTCAAATAAGAGCTAGAGGGAGAAAGAAAGAAGGTGACCGTAACTGTATTTCCTGTTTGTACTCTTTGAATGCGGAGAAAAGTCATTTAATACACACTTTGTCTGGAGGTAAGCATATAAGTGACAGAGTTGAAATACATCCATGAACCGCTTTAGCCGTTCACAAAATCCTACATTTTAACGAATTCTTCCACAGTTCGATGAGGACATTTTGACCGAAAGCTTTCCAGAGGATTTAAAAAAAAAAGTGATTCTCTCATATTCATGGAGTGTTACGGAGTTCTTAATTATTTTTCAGTTGGGTATCCACTTTGTCTTATTTCCCCGAATATTTTTCATAGAGGAATAAAAACACAATAAGACACAATAAGTAAGACTACAAAATTGTAAACTTATTCTAGATGTGCAAAAGAATTGTTGAAAGATGTTGACTTTTGGCCTCTTGGCAAATCTAAGCGCAATCTGAGACATTATTAAAATCTCTTTCGAAACTAAAAAGATAAATCCGAAAAACAGAAGCTTCAAGCTGAAGTTTTCCTTTGCTCTCTATTGATGTCTAGAAGAAACAATAAAGAGATGTTTTTTCCATCCTATAGTTCTTCATACAGAACATGTCTACATGAAAGAGTAACGACTGTACCAGAAAAGCTTTTGACACGTGTTCATCTGATTTCATTCCTGCCTATTGCATCAATTGAAATCCTTTCCCCACAAGTAATTTACCTCGCTGTCTACTTCATCATGCATTGTGAGCCAGCACATAGATGAGATCTTTCCTGCAAACACCATTTACTTCACACAGCTACAAGATTTGCCGTATTAATATAACGCAGGTGCCGCTGGGATTGCATCCAAAGTTCAATCGTGAAATATAGCTCTCCAATTGTTCATTTTTTATTCACATTCACTCACTGCTTGCCATTGTTGCCCCATCACTTACAATGTTCATTAGACGTTCGAAGAGTTTCGACCGCACATTAGTTGTGAGGAAATGATTTGATCCGGTTTCGGATTTGAGAGCAAATTCACCCATTACGTCTGTTTCTAAGAGAGAGCTGGATTTTGTCAATAACACTCTTTCCTCAGGCATGCTCTTGGCTTTGTGGTTTTATGGTTTGCCAACTAGACGAAATTAAACTGATAAGTGTAGTCAATTTCAGATGTACTGTAGGTTTATTTCTGAGGTCTTTCTTGGTTCCTTAGCGAACATTTTGATGTCATATTTGTTGGTTTACATATGCGGGAGCTGCCTTTGGATGTTTGCAGCTTTATTATACAGGTTACCTTTTCGATGAAAATGTCAGTACGTCTAATGCGAAATGATTGACTATGAGAGGAATAGACGTATAATTTAAATAATAGACTTTATTTCTCCTTCCATTACCAATCACACATGTGACACGCTACCATTAGTAGTGACTGTAGCTAATGCATTATGAGAAATTCGGTACATTGGATAAAATTGCGTAAGTGGCGCCATCAAGTTTGCATAACAGTAATGGATTAGGCGTTAATCGAATGATATATTTGGCTTGAGCATAAAGGAATGTAAATGCATTGATTGAGACGGTACCTCTCGATCCGATGCCTTCCTCAAACGCTTTTGAGAAGAGAGATTAAACCGAAAAGCCAGCCGTCGTTTGACGTTCCGCTCTTGTTATTGTTTTCTTCTGTAGTTTTTATCGCAACAACAGGAGCAATGGGCTAATAGTGAGCCCCACCACAGGGAATAACAAATCGTGCTCGTGTTTGAGTTCGGGTGCGCTGCTGCATTAAAAGTCAGGATTTTTAATAGTGTCTCTGCTGTTAGAGGGGGCCTTCGTGCTTTGAAGATGCCGGAGTTGAGAGAGAGAGAGAGAGAATGAGAATGAGAGAGAGACGTGCATCGGTTGTGTTATGGTGAGAGGGCAGTGTCTGCAATGTAAATGGAGTTTTGATGTTTGAAATCATTGCACTGGTTGATTGAAATTTAATTTAGCTTGAAGAAACTGTTTGGTTGAAGGCAATTACGACGGGTTGCAATTTATAATAAAAAATGAATAGGTGGATGGTAAACATTAGAGAATGTTGATACTGTATGGTTGTCATGGGTCGAGTTTGATGCAACAATATCTAAATATATACAGCCATGGAAAAAATGAAGAGACCACTTCAGTTTTGCTTTTAATCAGCATTTCTGCATGTATTGTGGCAAATCCAGTCCACTGTCAACAAAAAAACAAAAAATGAGACAGCATGACAAGACGCATATAAAGTTAAACTGTGATAAAAATCCAGGTTATCACTAAATGTACAAATATTACTGCTGTATTGCTTAAAAGTAAATATGAACTGGTTTTCTTTGCATTATTTGATGAGCATATTTTCTGTTATTTTTACCTGTTTAATTAGAAACAATATTTTTATTTGAAATTTGGGGAGAAATATTGTAAGCAGTTCAATAAACACATACCTATAAATAGTCAATTCAGAAAAACTGAAATGAATTTGGAGTTTTTTTTCTGTGGCTTATGATTTCATTTGGGTGTAGATTTGGGTATGTATGGTAAAGACATGAATGAAGTAAAAAAAAAAATCTTTAATATTATGTGTGTAATGCCCCGGTTGCTCATTTACTGCCATTATTTGTCTCGCACACTAAACTGGAATGTAGCGTATGAGTGCGTATGGATTACTTTGGAGCTATAGTATTTATTTCAGATTGTTGCTATACTAAAAAGATGGCAAAAACAACAGCATACAGATCCAGATGACATGAGGTTGATTAAATTATAACATGTATTTCTTTTAAGAGTTCCCATTAGTCAAATCTCTAAGGAAACCAGTCCAGTTCCCTGTGGTGCTTCTTCAGATGGTAGGGACTCTGAGTTTTAATACAGCCTCTTCAGGCTGGAATGGGAAAAGAACTGAGAAACTCTTGAGGGAGACACTTGCCCTCCATTCCCAGAGAAAAGGTCAGATGAGACGAGACTCGTGTGTCTACGTGTTGAGGAAAACAGTGTTAGAGCAGAGTTAGGTCTGTGTAAAAGGACAGTCCAAGGGGATTGTTGATTAGTGTGTAAGTCTGGAGCGTGTCTGAGTTTGAACTCCTTTACGCAACCGAGTGTGAGCATCTGTCCCCCGAGTCCAGCATTAGACTTCTAGAGATCTAAACTACCAACGCTTAGCCTTTTCATGTGGACTTTACTGTAATATGTGTCATCTTGGAGCAAACCCAAAGTCTGGGAAGCTAGAAGAGAATGTTACAGGAAGAGGTGTGGCCAAGAATGAGTGGACAGGAAACGAAGCAGGTGGCTGTTGAAGGTGCAAAACAAAGAAGATATTTCAGGGAAATAAGCTGAGGACAAACATACAGGGAGCAATAAAAACATATCTATATGGATAAAAGGGTGTTTTATGAAAATGAGACTGCAGGCAGTAACCAAGGTGATGTGTACGTCTTCGGCATATAAATCACGATTGAAGATATTCCCTTGAGCTTTTTATAACCTTTCGTGGATGCAGAACTCCACTGAAGAAAGACGTGCAGCCTCACGGTAGCATCTGTTATTCAAATCAAGACGACGACATAAGATGTCTGATGTTATGCTACATTATAATGAGAAGCGAATGATGGAATATATAAGCACAATATATTGAAGTATAAGAATAGATTAAAAGATATGGATCATGCAGTAGAGCTTTAATTTCTATGGTGTTTGCATTTGTTTGGTCTGTTTCCATTTGTGTGTTGACAGTAACTTTTGTCGACTTCTTACATCCTGCCAAAATAAAATCAGGGGTAGTTGTCACAAAGCTCTGTACTTCAGGAACTTCAACACAAGTTTGTGAGTTAATCAAATTAGACTTGTTGTTTTCCTGTTGGTGTAGTTTTCTCTCAGGTACTGTATGTAATTTTTTATTTTTATCACATATATTATCAGGTGTTAGGGTTAGGTAGGTTCTGTTGTGACAACTTTCCCCATTCAGCGTGACAACATTCCTTCAGGTGGAGCATGTGATAAGAATTTTTTTTTTCTAAATGTATATAATATATTATATAATATATAATTAATAAAAAATATAATCCGTTTTATATTATAATGTGTATATGGTAAAACGTAAATGTGTACTATGGTTTGACAGCAAAAAATTTGAAAAAACTAACAATGAAGATAAATCTCTCTTATAATAATAATAATGATTATGATGTAAAATTATAAACCATTTTATTTATGTGTCAAAGATGTTAAGATGTCCCCATCAAAAGAAATTTACAAAAGGGATTTTATATCCATAGAAAGCACATTAAATGTAAGTAAAATGTCTACTTTAGGGTTTCACACAATATTTATGTACAAATTCAAACAACATGCTTATTCTGACTTGTACGTATTAATATATATATAAAAGAATAAGGGAGCATATTACATTTTATTGTGCTTTAAAGGAGTAAATTATTATTGTCTTATTGACAAATGGGCAAAACCTAGGATAGTGGCAAATTCAAAAAATGTAAAATTACAACTAATTAGCATTTGGGGTGAAAGTAATTAGTCTTTTAATGTCATAAATGATTTTTGTTGTAAATATGCGTGACAAGATTGTTACACTGAATGACATTTTAGTGCTCTGTAAATCAGGGAAAAATGTATCATATTTATTTTTTGCTCAGAAAAACAAAAATAGAAATGCAATTAAATTAATTTAAACTAAATTAAACAGAAAGCTTTTTCATTCTTTCTGAACAACAACAATTTAAAGCAGTCTTACACTTATTAGTTTTATGCTTGAACCCTTTTTCGTCTTTGACCCTTATACATTTTTGCTATGTCACACCATAGGACACATATACGGTTTATTTATACCCATTTAACATTTTTTTTTTTGCCAAACTTTTAAGGTTTGTACCGTTTAGATATGTTTTCTTGAAAATAGAAATCTTAAAAAATAAAATCATAATGAATTCCCTCAATTCTCTCTGAAATTTCAGTTTCCGGCATGTTTAAAAGCATGTTCTTCCAGAACCACCCACTCGAGTGAATGTCACTTGCATCTCGCTCTTAATTTTCCTGCTATTTTGTAAGACTCTATTCTGTCCATATTCCCACTCCCTCTCTCTCTCTTTGACCTCTGTAATCATCACATCGTGGTGCCCACCTGTCCAGTCAAGCATCAGCACTGCGGACAAGGATACGGGCAGCACAGCTTGTTACTATGGTGAAATAAATCTCAATGCTTAGCAGGAGAGCAAAACCTTCCTCTTAGAAGAATTGACGGTGGTTTGTGCTTCATTAGAGTCTGGCGAACCTATGGGGCTCCTTTTTTACTTTCAAGTCTAAAAATGGTGCCTTCAACCATGAGATATAGAAAATTAGAGTCACAGGAGAGCATACTGATACCTTTCTACATTGTGGTTGTCATGTAGGGCTAGAAGTCATCTGTGATACCGTCATGTTATTATTGAGACCATAACAGTTGCACATCCAGTCTACGAACACACAAGCGCGGTCTCAAAACCTAATGAGCCGCCTGCCTAGACAGCTTTTAGATGCATCATAAGCATGCAAATTCTAAGGCAACATCACACATAACCTTTATATGTATTAGGCAATCCCAGAATCCATTGCAATGCATTGCGTGGTTATTTATATCATCCTGTGATTTTTCTAAATATACTATACTTATTTCATTCGATTCTGGAAGTAATTGGTGCAGAACAGTCTCATCTCATTAAAAATAAACTGTCACACAATATTTATGCATGCTGCTTTTTTAGGGGGTGTTCAACAATTAATCGTATCCAGAATAAAAGTTTGTTAAATGCATCCAGAATAAAAGTTTATAATAACATTTGTCTGTGTACTGTGCATATTAATTGTGTATTAATAAACACATACAAATACATGCATATATTTAAGAAAAATATACAATATAAAAATGAATAAATGTTTATACAGTATATTAATTTAAATGATGTGGAAGGAATAATCCACAGCTAGCCATGCATTGAAGGATTTGAATGCACGACAAGGAGGCGAAGTGCATTAAGCGAAAACCTGTCTAATTTGATTAGCATCATAAAGTTCCTAAGGTACAGACCCTTGTGAATGCAAACAACGTAGAAATGAAAGCTTCATTGTATCTTTTTATCTAGTTTACTTCAAGTCAACTTGATTTTGATTTCTTACATTTGCTGTGTCCACAAAACAAAAGGCAATTTTGTGTGTTGCACGGTAAGTGTTGATAATGTCACATCCTTTATGAACAGCAGTCTTGACCAATCAATTCGAGTCTGTGTATTGATTTCATAAGCACGGCTCAACGCTTAGGATTTTTTCTACTGGCCTGGTCGGGCAAGTGGTTCAAATTTTTACTGGCCCCACCACAACAAAAAAGTAATAAATAAATAATATCGTCTAGTTATTTGTTTGTTTGTTGTTTATGTGTAATCTTAATAAATAGGGTTATTATACCATAAAAAAACTTTTACACCGTGTCTACACCGGACGCGACCGGCGCGACGTGACACGACACAACAATAGATGCATTAGAAATGCATTAGAACCCATTATAATTTTACATTTTGTCCACACCAGATGCACCGCGTCAAACCCATTAAGAACAAGCAGGTTGTCATGTCGCGTTACGACTGTCGCGTCCGGTGTAGACACGGTGTTAGCCAAACTCACAGAAATTTCAAAATATTGTTGAAGACAACTAACCAGTAAGGGTAAAATAAGAACAAGTAATCAATGTATTTTGTAGCAAATATACAAATACAAATAATCAGTGTTTTGAATGAAATATAGATTAAATCTTACTATGTTTTACTTTTAAATTATAATTTAATCAGTCAGGAGCTGTTCTGACATAAAGATAACATTCAGTCATGAGTGGTTTTGTCTTCTGCCTTTGTTGTTCGATGAACATTGGAAATATATTAATTATGCTGCTGCCCCTTTAAGAGATGCACGGATCTAATATTGTAAGACATGCATTTTATTTTCTAAATTGTTTACGGTCATTTAAGACATAATGGATAACTTTTACAAGTATACTTGCTAATATGGGCATTTTGACATCATTTTATGTGCATATTTATGTCTGTTTAAGAGTAAGATGATGTGAACGAGAACTCAATTCAGTGTTTTGTGCGTTGTCTGAGCTTCGGCTTTCCGGCCACGTGCATATAATAAACACCCCGTGAGAGCAAAATCGAGTTCTCTTTTGCCTCTTTTTCAGAATATTTAAATAGGACAGGCATAAAAACTTTCGTTACGATACAGCTCTGGCCCGATCGGGCAAGGGTCTGTCAACTGGCCCGAGGGTCTCTCATGCTGGCCCCAGGCCACCAGGCAGTCCTTATTGTTGAGCCCTGATAAGGTCATTAGAGTACTATAGTGTACCAGTATTTCCCATCTTTATTATCCTGTTGGTCTGGTAATCGATCCGAGCGTCATCTGTATCCTGTCTGGCTTCATTACTCTCGTTTCCGCCCAGCACTGCAGTGGCTTCAGTCTTGACTATGATTTAGAGGTATTCAGCGTAATTATTCCCTTTGCTTTTTGGCTGCATATTTATCTTTGTCTTGGCATACCTCACAGTCATCCGGAAACTCCAGCTGAGGATAAGAAACTGCAAAGTACTGCCGAATCCCCCCTGCCCAACCCTTGTGACTGATGAAATTAGCCATCGCTGGATTACGGAAGGTTTGTTGGTGTGATCGATGGACTGAGTTAGTGCCATGAGGCGTAAGAATAAATGAAGGCTTACGGCTATAAAAGGAAGTGAGGCTGATGTTGAAATTTGAGAAGAAAGATTGGACTCGTCCACCCACTGTGAGCGATTGAATGCCGGGATGCTTGAGAAGATGAAGGTGGCCTTCATGCTGGAGAAGACGCTGATATGGATGCAGGAGGTAATTTATTCTCGCCGTCTTGAGCAAAATTTGCTTCATATCTGGTGCCATTTCCAATTGAAAGCAGATAAGAGGGTTGACGAGGTTTACGAATGACTGAAAGTAGAGGTCCAAGTATGCGTTGGCTCACAGAATTTTTAGACCTGGATGTCACCATTGGTGGTCAGATTCATTGACAGAAAAGATTTGACATCTGAAGGAGGGTTGAGGCATCTTAAGTCTACATAACATTGATCCATGTTGACATAATCCAGATTACATGCCAGAATCTTTGGGATTTAACAGATCACTCATTTCTTTTAGGACTGCACTCAAAAATAAAGATAAAAGAACGTATTCAATCTTGGACTCTGGTTCCACATGTTGGAAGCTATTTTTCAGGTTAACTTTTTTAGCTTTTAATCATTATGTGCTTGTAAAGTGGTTTTGTATCCATACAATGGAAGTCAATGGGTACCAGTGTTGTTTCGGAAATTATCTTTTTTTTCTGTTTAGGACGGCGGGGTTCCCTTTCTGGGTCAAGTTTATCTCAGCAAGGGGCCGGGCATGTCAGATTTAAACAACGACACGCAGCTATTTCCCATTAGTAACTAGAATGTAGTATGTAAATCAGTCTCGGGGGCACTAAACCCATTAGGACGATCTAGGAATCGCGCAGCCACCCTCCCTCCCATCTTCAGCTCTTAGTTACCGCAAGGTCAGCTGTTTTGCGAGAGCTGACGTCGTGGGACTTCTAACGCTTGCGTGTGCTGTCTTTCAGCATTACCTTCAGGCAGATGAGAGGAACCTCATGACTTCTCATGGTAATGAGAGCTTCACCCTTTGCAATCCAACACGGGACCATAGAAGACTGCACAGCTAATACAGAAAGACAATCCATACATATCTGACTTCTGTTTTAAAGATGAAACACGAGCTGCATGTAAATGCACACTGATTTACTGTTCGGTTTTTATTGGCGGTGTTATCAACTAGCTCGGTGTGTGACATTTAAAAACAAGGCTTAGTCTAGTTAACACTCAAAACAGACAAAAGTCACACGGTGACATTTAGATGTTCATCTGATTCCGCCCCCAAGATTTTCAAGGTGTTTAATTGGACAACAGTTGGTGAGTTTCTGTTTCCATACTGTCTGAAGTTGTGCCAAGGGAAGCAGTCGTGATGAAAGGATCGGCTTAGACCAGCATGCATTTCTATACTGGTCCAGACTGGTTCCCTTGCATGGAATTCACCATGTTGTTTCTACAGGTGGCCTAAATGGACAAACTGCTCTTACAGAGCTCGTTTCATAAATATGTTATCTCCTTCGGCAAAGAAGCGAAAACATGACGACATCTTAGTCCTGCGTCAGCCACCATAGTGCTTCGAAAGGGAGCTGACGAGCGAAATTTCATACACTGGACATTTGAACACTGACTTTTAATGCACTTGCTTTAAAACTGATTTTTCTTTATTTTTAACCACAAAAGTTACAGATTGCTGCTTTAAAGGTATAGTTCACCCAAAAATGAAAATTCTGTCATCATTTACTCACCCTCTTGTCATTTCGAACCTGTATGACTTTCTTCCTTACTTTCAAGAATGTTGATAACCGAACAGCGGCGGCACCCATTGACTTCTATTGTATGGACACAAAACCAATGCAAGTGAATGGCTGCCATCGCTGTTCGGTCAACAACATTTTTCACAATATCTTCTCTTGTTTTGCGGAAGAAAGAAAGTCCTACAGGTTTGAAATGACAAGAGGGCGAGTAAATGATGACAGAATTTTTGGGTGAACTATCACTTTAAGAAGCTCAGTTCTAAAATAGCTGCTGCTAACCTGCTATGCTGCATTTGGCTTGCGTTTCACTTTCCAATTTGTCAGCAGTCTATCTGGTTGTCTATACAAGCGACCCTTCAAATTAATTTTGTTATTGCTGAGTTACATTCCCGAATCAATCTCTGTTAGGATCAGATGTTGTTTATCTGAAGATCATGTGATGATCAATACTTCTTAAAGTGCTTGAACAGCAGTAACAGTAAATGTACACTTATACCTTGCGTACTTGTACAATACTTGCAGAGTAAACTGTGTGGTGTACGGTGCTATAAAATATTTACAGGTAATCTTATATCAGAGACCATTTAATGTATAGTTTATGATGAGTGTCTGTAGCTTTTATGTTGACTGCAAGTGTTCTCTATTGCATTCTGAGGTCAAATTGTGTAGGAAACTGAACTCCTCCATGCATTCAGTGCATTGATTTGACCCAGTATGCACAACGAAATGGCAAACTTTTAATTGCTAAATTAAAATACTTTTTAACATTTTTATCAAGCTTCAGCATGCTTTGTGGCACAGCTTGGCTCGCCGTGCTCCGCGTCGTCCTCTGACACGGTGAAGGTCAAAACTCTGACGGTTTTCTTCCCTCCGTGTATTTCGTTGGCACCCTCAACGTCTGACCTTTGGCTCCCATCTCATTCGCTGCAGAGGTCGGCCTTTGAAATCCTTCGGCGGGCAGCTACATACAGATCCGCTGGTGAATGTGACATGCCATCGTGAGGGTTAACCACCAACCTTGCGCACCTGGAGGCCCAAAGTCTGCAATGACATTTCCTCACGGAGGCAGTGCCAGCCTGCGTGTCAGTTTCTCTTGATACCTCCTCTTTTGCTATTGTGTGGGTGTCTGCGCAGAAAAGACAGCTTGGCAGGGAGACGGAGACAGACGCATAAAAGGCAGGACCATGGGCGTTTGCGTGCACCTCTGTTACTGTCTGGAAAGGTATCCGGGTCTCGGCAGACGCTAGGTTTGTTTGCGGCTGTTTATCAGCGAGGCGCAGTCGGTGTGTGCTCCATCAGAGCTTTGCAGATGGCGGGGTGCCTGTGTTTGTGTGGGAGCCCGCTACTGTCAGTTTGAAGCCCCTGAGGGTCCGGTGAGACCCTCCCTTTATCTGTTCTCTATCATAGGCCTGCACTGATCTCCATACAGGGTGATGCGCTTTTGATGCAGTGGTTTCGGTTTAGAGCTAGAGAGTACAATGGGTTGGCTATAGAGGCATTAAAGGGATAGTTTGCCAAAAATAAAAATTCTGTCATTATTTATTCACCCTCTTTTCGTTGTTCATTTGTGTTCTGCAGAAGAAAGCAAGTCATGCAGATTTGAAATGACACGAGGGTAAATGAACGTTTTTTGGTTTGGGGTTAACAGGATGGTTTACCCCAAAGTAAAGTTTCAGGTTTTCGATTTTGCAAGTTAACTTTTTGCCGGATATGTTTGTCTTTCATGTTTTGTGTGTGCGTTCAGGGCAGGCTTGGTTATTTTTCAGCCAGAGTCTGAAAATGGCTGAGCTGAGCTGGCTCAGCTGTACGCGTCCTCCCGGGTGAGTGAAACCCAAATGCCTGTGGGAAAGTTTTCACCCTCCCATCCATAAATATTTACAACACTCCAGGATGCAGGTGAGGCGAAAAAGATTCTCATCATTAAATTCAAGGTTAGAAAGATTCGCACGGGAAGCGCCCAGGCTTTTTTGGCTCCAGCGATGCTTCTGCTTGAGCTCAATTACTCACGTAAATTTATTTTTGCATGGATTAGCTTTTCACACCTAGCGACCTAGCTCACCACACCTTCCCTGAAGAGTCGCGAGGCGAGGAGCAATGCGAAGGTGACGAATTGTGTGTTTTAGTTTGTGCTTGATGGATTTTTCAAGTGACTCTACGGGGAATGGTTTCGCATTAACCACGGGTTTAACTGAAGGTCTGTTTTTATAGATCAGCCTCACATTTAAATGCATGAGAGCTGGGAATAGGGTCATAGAGCGTGACGTCAGGAATGGCATCAGCCCCAGGCGCTGTCACAACCTGTGTAGCGTACAACCCAGACGAAAACAACCCTTTTCCACTTCGTCAGTCTTCATAAATGCAACAAAACATGCAGTTATCACATGGTAAAATTAGCAGCATTCCCATGTGCATTCCCTTTACAAATATCCACAAGGTGAATATTTCCTAAGGCATCAGGCAGGGATCTGAAATGCTCCTGAGATGCACGTGCCGAGGTGTGAGGTGTGAGGTGTGAGGTGCACCATCAGTGAACAGCAGCAGGCTGTGAAATTGAGAGGACGGTCGGTTAAAGGTGGTGGGGATCGCACGGGCGGTCGGGTGCTGCCGTTTGAGGGATTGAATGTGGAGAATGAGATTAAATCCTAGCTATCGGCCTGTGGTCTTTATCTCTATTTTACTCTAGGCTGCATACTGAGTGACACATTGATTACTGCTGCTAAATCGCTTTTTATAGGGGCTTGTAAATGTGGAAATATGTGGTGGTGTAAGTCTTTTGGAAAAGGCTCGGACACAGGTAAACTTAAGTCAAATGGTTGATAGTATGAGCGAAGGGTAGTGTCTCTAAATTTTATTCGAGAAGACACGAACGAGTTTTCACGCAAAGATATTTATGATACCACAGAATAAGCGTAGCAATGCATGGCTCACAATGATGCTGCACTCCTGCTGGAGGAAGAGAGAACAAAATACCCACAATGCACTGCAACATGGGCAGTCTTTAAAAACATTCAAAATCTTAGTGATAGTTTACCCAAAAATAAAACGTCTGTCTTCATTTACTCACCCTCTCGTCATTTCAAACCTGTATGACTTTCTTTCGCAGAACACAAAGGAAGATATTTTGAAGAATGTTGTTAACTGGCCCCCATTCACTTGCATTGGTTTTGTGTCCATGCAATAGAAGTAAATGGTTTTTTTTATTCAACTTTATTCAAAATATCTTCTTTTGTGTTCTGCAGAAGAAAGTCATACAGGTTTGAAACGACAAGAGGGTAAATGGAGTAAATGATGACAGATGTTTCATTTTCTGGGTGAACTATCACTTTAAGTTGAGATGTGAGGATACAATATAAAAAAGTTCAGTTTTCTTTGGTGTTTGGTTGTGGGGTAAATAAAGTGAAACAATTAAGATCTGGACTTGAATGCCATTTCTATGATGGTTGCTCTTTTTCAAAGTGTGGGAAGGTGTGCACATTAGTTGCATTGTAAATGGATATTTTTATATCTATTTACAACACACGAAACAGTCTTAGCTGTTTCGAATCATAAAGTCTTTTAAAAACCCTATTTGTATGACATACATTATCACACAGACGTCTGCATATTTTATATGATATTCTTTTTATGTATTCTCCAAAGTATTTGTGTTAAATCTCTATTATTTGATAAAACTAGTACAGTTGAAATGTTTCCAGCTATAGAAGAATAAAGTCATTCTATGCTTTGATTTTATGGGGTTTCTTTTTTAAATGTTCCCTTTAAAAACCTGATTTGTGGGGCATATCACACAGTCAACTGTACATATATTTACAGTATAACTGTAGTTATATTTTTGGAAAGTATTTATACTAAATGAATTGGCTGGTTTAAAGTCACCATGAAATCAAACAGGAACATTTTAAGTGTTTTTCACAGTGTTGCAGTGATTATTATATATGATTTATCTGTGCACACCATTATTTTTTCAAAATTCATTTGCGCTTGTAATCTTTAATCAAAACCATTAAGCTCCTCTCCCCCTCTCAACAACAACTCTTCACCACATGACGTCAGCAACAAAAAAGAAGTAGGACTATACGGACTATCCAATGGCCAGGCATTTTTAGCCCTGCAGGCCCAACTTACAACAAACCAATCAAAAAGGGAAAGGCAAAATAAAGCCCTCCCTATATATTTTTCTAATTTCAGAAGCCGTTTCACTCAGATATAGGTACATCACGATACGGAAAAGAAGTCAATCGCAACATCCGTTTCATGGTGACTTTAAGCTGGTCTCCTAAGCTGGTTTTAGCTGGTTAAGCTGGTGAAGTTTTAGAGGGGTTTGGCCACTTTTTTTAGCTGGTCTGGCTGTAACCCACCAGTTAAAACCAGCTGAACACCAGAAGCTTGGCCAGCCTGGTCAAGCTGATTTGCTGGTCTTAGTTGGTTTAAGATGGAAGTAGCTGGTATAAGCTGGTCCAACCAGCATGGCAAAGCTGGTGAAATTGGACCAGGCTGGGAGACCAGCTTAAACCAGGCACCCAGCTTAGCCTGGTTTTAGCAGGTTTTTTCAGTTGGGAATGGAAATTGTAAAAGTTAATATTACAATAAGCTTTACATCTTAGTAAACTTATTTAATCACTCCACCCCTTCATTTTGAAGGTGTCTTTCCTTTATGTAACACGTTAAGAAATGTCTTGGGTTTATTATGTTTGGCACAGGCATGTTCTCAGTCGGTTTTAAAGTGTAGAAACACGTCTTTGTTGACCTGTATTTTAACACCACTGCAGGCTGTGAATTTCAGTCTCTGTAGCATAATCACAGCCTCTTTCAGCATCTCTGTTTTTATTTGGCCGTCAGCTGGGAATTGCAGGTTTCTTTGGCCCCTGCACATCTCCTGCAGATATGATCACTTTGATTCCCCGTTTGTGCCTGTCGGTATGTGTTCCCATTGGAAATGTGCTGTAATGTTTCCTTGGACATAATGGCAGCTGTTTCACCCATCACAGTTCATGGTGTTTTGCTTCTAACATGTGCTAATAATGTCAGAGCATGATGGGAGAGCAGGTGGAAGATACCAGCAGCATTTCAGATGAGGTGACTAGTCTGATGCTTATTTGTCTGTTGGTACTGAAATTCAGGTGTGCAAGGCTGAAACTTCAGCAGATGTTACATCATTATTTTACAAATAGTACCAATGTTTGTCTTGCTGTTGTTACGAGTGCAAAAAACTAACAATGTGAGATTTTTGTTGTGAGGTTACATGAGTAGAGGGTTGTTCTTGCAACACAGAGACCTGGGTCAATTTCCTAGTGAACACATACTTATGAATGCATATCTTCATTGTAAGTTTAAACAAACATGTTTTTAATTCTTAATGTAAAGTTCATTTTGAAATCAAGTAAACGGATATGCTCCTATTGAATAAGCCGATAATGTGTTGGCAATAAAATAGAGATGGCCTTTTGGTTGTTTATGATAAAACACACACATTTAAAGTCCCTTTACCTTATATTGACTTTAGGTGTTGTCCAAAAATTATTAAAAAAAATAGGGTGCATGTAACGGATCTGATCTCATGCACTGAAAAAATGGTTTACATTTGTTGAGATGCCTCGAGACTCTTGCTTTTTTCTCTCTCCTGTGGATATTGTCTTAAAATTACTTTGCCTCAGAACTCAAAATTCACAGTGCTAAGATTGTTTTGCATTCGCTTTTCTATAAGCAATTCACAAGCCTACAGGGTAGATTGCCGCCCCGAGACACTTACCACACCTCCTCCTTTCTCGCATGTTATCAATTATTGTCATTCACACATGCATACTAACATATTCGAAATAGAACGTTCTCTTTACCCAGCACCCTATCTTACACCAGACATGCTGTTATCTTCACACATACATCTCTCTCTCTCTTGTAATAGTTAGCCTGGAGCATCTCCTCACCACATCGTCCAATAATGAACTTAAATTAAGACATAATCTAATGTGCCATTCACCTGTTTTCTGACAAGATTACCCTATTTATAGTCATGTGTAAGCGCCAGAAGTTGAGTGCTGGGAGAAGGCCACGTCTGTTTAACGGGTCTTTCAGTTTGGCAATGTCAAACATACCGGCGCTTCAACCAGAGAGAGGCGTCTCTCTTCCATAAGCTCCTTTAAGTAGACGTTTAAGTGAAGGTTCTTTTTGAGTGGTTAATTACTGGCCTTTGATCACTTGTTTGAGTGGAGAAATGAAGGAAGTATTGTCTTTTTAAAGCCGCTGCTCCTGAGGTTTAGACTGTGGAACGAGAGGAGGATGCAGTAAGGACATCATTCTAACGACGTCCATTCAGAGAAGCAGGCTGAAGTATTTTCAAGCATTACTGATGGTGTTTGAGAACCCACATATTCAGTTACTTAAGTGCTTTGTTTGTAACTTAAAACTTTCATCATGGAATCAGAATGAACTTGGCTCAGATATCGGAGTATGCATGCTCTTTTTTCTAGTATTTAAAGAGATGGTTGAACTAAAAATCATATATTCATGTCATTCAAGACCTGCATGACTTCCTTTCTTGTGCAGGGCACAAATTAAGATATTTCGAAGAACGCTGGTAACCAGACAGCATTGGCCCCCATCGACTTCCATTGTAGGACATTTCTCAAAATATCTTCTTTTGTGTTCTACAGAATAAAGAGTCGCATACAAGTTTTAAACAACATGAGTGTAAATTTAACAATGACTGATTTTTTTTCTGGCTGAACTATCCCTTTAAGCATATCTACAGTAAGATGATGGACGACCGCAGCGGCTTCATTTGTTATACGTGCTGCCTGCTTTTCCCCTGTTAACAGGAGTCCACACAAGGTTAGCAGATCACTCCAGTCGGCTCATTCATAAAGCACGTGTTTTGCATTTGTGGACACAAAGGAAGGTTGTTAAGCACAGAGAAAAATGAAAGCAGCCCCATATCCGTCACGTCGCCCGGGCTCCCACCTGTTTCTCTTCACCCAGAATTCCGCTGCACGGACACCCTCAGGTGGGGTTCCACTTGCCAGCGTGAAGGGCACAGGCGGCCACACTGGGCATCAATCACACGTCAGGACACAGTGCCAGTGTAAAGCTTTGATAAAGAGTATCGTTTGAGCTGAAACCCAGTCAAGGACTTATTAAAGGGCTACCTCGCCGTGATAAACGACCCGGCGCGGTCTGCCAAAACCTGTCTCTATAGGGCGAGAGGAATGTGAGGATGTGAAGGAACGAGCGCAGGTGCACACTTTGAAGAAGAACATCAGAGCACTAATAAGTGCGCTGCAGGTACAAATAACTTTTTAATTCTGCTACACGCACACGGCCCCACAAAGATGTGCTCATGGGAGCTTTGATTTATGTGTTTTTCTTTTAATTTGTTTTGGTCGCTTAAAGGATCAGTTCACCAAAAAATGAAAATTATGTTCTCATTTATTCACCCTCAAGTTGTCCCAAATCTGTATATTTTTTTCTTGTTTTGATGAACACAAAGAAAGACATTTGGAAGAATGCTTGAAACCAAACCGTTCTTGGCCACAATTGACTACCATAGTAGGGAAAATATTTGGGAAAATAATAAGAAAAAATGTCTTTGTTCTGTTTAACACAAAAGAAGATATTTGGAAGAATGTAGGAAAGCAAACAGTTCTGGGGCACTTTTGACTTCCACTGTAATTTTTCCTACTATGGTAGTTAATTGTGGACTTTTTGCCATGTGGATTTTTAGAATTTTTAGATTTTTTGCCAGATATTTATTGTTATAGTTGCTGCATAGCATTTTATTTTAAATACACTTTATAATTATATATATATTTTATGTATTTCCTTTACACATTGTCTTATTTTTCAGTGACACCTTTTCCTTTTGGTCAATTAATCAAGGGATGAACTGATAAAATAGCAAATTTGTTGGTTGTCATAAATGACACTTTAAGTACTGTATATTTTACAATATTAAAATGATAACAATTAAAATGATCAAATTAATCTAAACTAAAGTAGTTTTAACTGGTATAAATCTTTGTTTACATTATATGTTTTATTATTATATATGATTTTTATATTTTAAGGTTGAAAGTCAGGATCTAGGGCAAAGTAATAAATGCGTAAATGGCATATTAAAAATATGTAAAATAAACGATTAAGGCCCTAAACATCTCTTTTTAACAGTTAATCTGTTAGATTTAATGAAAATCCACCTCTGGCAGATAAAAGTGAAACGCCCAGAAACTGAAATCTCTTGCCCTTTCTTGTTATTGTGGCACAGACAGAAGGACAGATTCACACATATTGCATGCAATGCCACACGTCGCTGCTCTTTCAAATATCAGAGTTGCTTTTTGATGGTTTCTCTTTTATGAAGTGAATTATTAAATGTGCCTCTTATGCTCATCCATTTCAGCACAATAGCAGTGCCGGGCTGAGAGGACAGCGGCTCAGAGGGGCCACACATGTGCTTTCTGTGAATGCAGAGAGTCTCTTTGTCAGGTATCACGCGCTCTTCACACGCTGATGAATAATCATAAAAAGACGGTCTATCTGCTAAGATGCATGCAAACGCAAAACACACGTGTTGTGTACAGCTGTGGGCACTTGAATATGTAAATGTATGAAATGGGGCCAGTGCAGTACGTTAACTTTTGCTGTGGAATTTGCAAAGCCATTTGAAAATTTGTGTAGGTCCATGTGCAGTTCTTTCAATTGTGACTTTTTCCTTCCTGTCTGTGATTGACAGTTGCCAGATAAGTACAATATGTAGTAGTGATGTATGGAGGCCCAATCACTGAGGCTGTGAATGAAATGTGACTGAAGAACCTTTGCTTGATTGGAGTGCTGAAGCAGGGGGCCTGAGACTTTTGACTTCATGCATGACTCTGCAGTTTTGATTTCTTCATCATCAGTTTTCCACTCAGCATGCATTGCATTTTTAACAAGAGTTCCAAGGGTGCCTTTGCCTGTTTTACTGGGATCGAGCGAGCTTATTTTTTACTTATTGATGAGGCCGTTCCCTTTGCCCGAAATGCAGAACTGTTTTTGTAGGGGAGTGCCTGGTGTTTATGATGGAGACGGAATGCTGTAGACTCTCATCAGCACCATGAAGTCTCAGTATGTATGTGACACAGAAAGTTCTGTTAATGAGCCCTAGTTGAGCTCTTATTGGTGATTAGCTTCATTCCTGGTGCTTTCTGAGTCTTTACCTCTGAGATGTGAACTTGTAAGATTTATTGATAGGTTAATGCTGGTTCATTTTTAAGCACACCATCTCTCCCAATGAAGAATCACATAATGAAGAATAAAAAAAATCACATTGGAGATCTCTTATACAATAATATAACATCTCCATGTTTTCTAATGACAAATATGATTCTTTTGATGGGTCAGTTGAAAAACACCTATTTTTGGTTTGGAAACGGCCAATAATTGAGAAACGTTTTTTTGTGGCTTTGGTTCTATTTTTATATCTCTACAGTCTCACTGTATGTCTCCTGTCGTCTAAGGAGTTAAAAGTAACATAACTCTGAAATCTATTAAGTGCTCCAAGATGGGAATTCTTCTGGGTCCAGAGACTTCATCCATTGGCAGTCTAGAGCATGGTATGGGGACTTCATGGAGACTGTGCCCACATGCTAAAACCAATAAACAGAATGTTGTCTCTATATATAGTCTAGGTGTGTCCTAGATCGGAAGCCGAACAACCTGCATGTGTTTTCTCTCCTGGAGCGGTGAGCTCTGTTTGGTCTGACAAAGGCTGTGTTTGTAAAAGTCATCTGATGGATTATTGTAATGAAGTCTGTGATGTTTACCAGCATCCTCCTGCTGTCTTTTGAATGCCTTTTTGCCTTCATTCTCTGTCACTCTTTCATTGTCGGTGCTTATAGACTCAGATTAATCCCAGCATGCCGGCACAAAACCTCATCAAAACCTCATCACATAATGATATGCAGAAGATGCATAAATGTTTTTAGATTATACTGTACTGTGTGTGGATTCACCCAAGGAGAGGACAAACATGCTTTTCTGACGGAATTACTGCAGCGCTAAAGACCCTGTGGACTTTTAGAAAAAAAACTTCACAGGCTAGCTGCTTAATAGTAAGTACATAAATTGAAACTTGTATAAAATATTTTCACACTGCACGCATAATTTGGACATTTTTTGCAGCTTGATGAAGCAATAAAATAAACATTTACGCAATCCGTGTAGTTGACAAACTGTAAATGTATCCTGTGGTGTGACATAGCAAACATTTGGAAAACAAACTGTTAATAATATATTATTTTATATTATTTATATTTATAACATAAATAACAAGAGAGGTTAATCTTCATTGTTAGTTTTCTTCATAAATTTTTGTCCTGTCACGATAGGACACATTTACAGTTTATGTCAACTAACGTGACCCAACATGCCGCATATAACAAAAAGAATAAAACAAATCTGTGTTAATAAATGTCTACTTTATGCCCTGGTGTTTGAAGAAACAACCATGTATAACTGTTTTCTGGCATTGAGTTGCTTCAGCTCACATTAGTGTAGTTGTTTTGAAACAGCCTACATGAATTATTCAATCAAGCGGCTGATTGTCTCAATTAGATATTGCATTGCCTCTTAATCAGTTTTTTGCTAACCAATGCACAATTTTGCCCACTTATATGTCTAATGTGCAGAAGGGGAGCTTCCCTCCTCAAATAAGTGGCGATAGTTAAAATGTGCAATCTGTGGAGACAAATGTCATGATTTTGAGCGGTTATATTAAATTAGGCACTTGTGTAAAACAGAGGGAACATGAGGACACCCGTGCATTAAATTCAATTGAGAGAGCTGTAGATAATTGAAAACAAAACTCAATACAGTATTTATACCAATATCTGCATGTACTGTCAGCCAGTGATGAATTAAATGAAAGAGAGAAATAGGCACTATATTCCAGTAAGACCTGTGAAGACTAGAGGATGAGGCGAAGAACAGCAGGCATTTCAGTAATTGTACTTTATCACTGTACATAACTATTCTTTTGGGAATTTTGAATAGCATAATATTGAATTTACCTGTGCTTTTTACTCAAATACATTTCTGCAGGGGGAAATTATGCTTTTTATTATTTCTTACAATGCTAAGGCCTTCAAAGTACAGTACAAACTATATTTTAAACTAGTATTGCAATATAAACATTTTCTAACTTTTTCTCTCTGTGCTATAGATGAAGCTCCTGTGAATGTTGCACGTTTTTGTATTTATAGCTGGCAATGAAATTAAGTGCAATGTCATTTATTTTTGTGATAAAGCATCCTTTAGTCACCACAACCCAGTCTTTGACATGAAGTCATATATTAGGTATATCATAACAGGGTTTTTCCTGGCTCAAAATGAGGCGGGGGGGGGGACCATCCTGATCTTGTACATACACACGTAGTCCTACCGTACCTTTAAGTGGATTAACCAAAGTGACTTTGACATTAAAAGTTCTAATAAAATTAGATGAAAATTACAATTATTAAGTTATATAAAACATTACTTTTATTCAACCAGTTTTGTGGTTGCATTCTCTGTGGTTCACTTTAAATGCTTCAGTGATCATCACTTATATTCGCTAGTGACTGAAAAGTTAAATAGTTTAAATGAATCGATTCAAATGAGTATTTAGTGTGCGAGTCGTTCTGAACGCAATGTGCGTTCATACTGGCGAACTCGTTGTGTACAGTATTCGCTGATTCAACGATCCAACTGCACAGCTACTGCACGTCATGTTAATTAGAACAATTTCAAGAAATTAAACGTACTTGGATGCAAAACGAACAGCCGTGAAACACAGCTAGCTCTTGTTCTGCAACTCTTTTAGCGCCTCAGTGTGCTGATAACGAAACAGCGCCTCCACCCGACATAGTTTTGGCGAGAGTCTGAGGCGGCACGACATTTGACGGAGGCGGCCGCCTCCAATTTTTCTATGCAGGAAAACCCCTGCATAACCGTCATGGAAGATGAACTTGATTCAAGTGAGAACACGCTTGGTAATCAGTCTATAAACAACAGGGCTTATATTATCTATTTTTACGCACAGATGATATTAACTATCCCTTTAAAGTTTTCTCTATTTCTCCAACCCTGGATAGACAAAAATAGTGCTGTATATTAAATATTCAGTATTCAGTTCAGAAGGCATGACAACTTTTGATCAGTACACTACAGTAGAATAAGGATTTCCTCTTTATTTTTATTTATGCAAATATCTCAGAAGCTCAGAAGTACTGTGTGCTCTCCATTACACTGGATTTACACTGGCTGAATGAAAGCAGCTCTCTTTGATTCAATCTGAATTCAACCATGTCGGCTTCTAGCATTTTTTCATTGTGTGGGTATGTGAATATATTCACAGCTACAGGTGATCTGGTTAAACTTAAAATATAATATGACTGTACTAGTGTGGTCTGCTCCTTGGGACTCTGATTTATACAATCACTGTAAGGCACAGAATCGTATGCTTTTCAGTCAAGCTGGAAGACAGGAAGCTAAATAAATGAAATAATCTGTTGGGTGTTGAATCAATGGGCTGTATATTCCGCTGCAAAGTCATGTGACTGCCATCATAGCAAACTGAAACATTTGTAGAACATTATTCCCCAGACATAAAAGGATGACCGCACATTTGTGATCAGACTACAAGCAGTGGCAGTATTTTCAGACAGCCTAGGGGGAAATTCACACTTTACATCTTTTGCGCGCGCATATTCGTTATTTTAAATGAAGATGCGCAACAAGCGCGCTCAAATCGGCAGTGACGCTGCCGTTTTTCTAGGCGCCTCAGCGCCCCATCGAGATGAAAATATATCAACTTTTCAGAATGCCGCATGCGCACTGCAGGTCATGTGACAAGAACCAGCCAGCCAATATAAACAAGCTCAATGAAGACGGAGACACAGATTGTCACAGCATAAATAAATCTAGTAGCAGACGTATTGCAAGGTATTTTCAGTGTATATAATCCATATATCCTTATACCTGCTCCTCGTCTCAACGGCTATCGTGGCCCATGGTTGCTTAGCGACGACAGACCCCAGGAGAGCGCAAACTCCTAGGCGCTTTGGAAACAAAGGAGAAAGCAGAGCGGCTCGCGTTTTTCGTGCGGTTTTAGACGCGAAATGTGTATCGCCCCTAGCACGACTGGAGCTCTCACATCTGAAAAAAATTTGAGTCTTCATCTCTTTGTTCTGTTGTCAGTGGTCTAAAATCGGTGCTATTTCAAATTACATGGGAACATCATCCTCACTTGTTTGCATCCACCATAGAGCTTTAAATCAAAATGTTTCCTTCCCATCATGCACTTTTCTTGGCCTCAGTTGTTGTTTTATCGCACTTAATTTATATTGATAGGTGTGGCAATCACCATCCGCCGTGAAGTTTGTTCGTCTGTGAAAAATCTATTAAATCTTCTTTTAGAGCGGCATATTAAAAACCTAATGTTTTTGAGTAAATTACCTGACAAATGCTGTCAGAACTCTACCCCTCCCATTTCTCCAAAATGACAATTTCTTGTCACAATGAATCTGTTTGATTCTCATAGGTGAACTCAATTAACACGGGTTAAGTTCCATATTTTGGGATATTGGGAACAAATAGTGCTTTTCTGAGCGCTTGACTTTGTTCCAGACACCTAGCTTTCAAAGGAAGAAAATGAGCTTGTTGGCATTTACTTGTGCAGACTCTAATAATGAATGTGACATCGCTCCTCCTCGATCTGTTTGTCCACTTCCCTTTGCAGTTTTTCATTTTGGAGTCTCTTGACTGCTTTTCCTTTAATTAGATGAAGAAATGAAGGAAAGGTTAATAAGTTCACAGAGCGGGTGGGGGGGACATGTCATACTTGTTACAATGCCTGACGTGTGTGTGTGTGTGTGTATGTGTGTGTGTGTGTGTGTGTCTGCGTGTGTATTTGTTGACCAGTATAGTTTGGTGTGCATACATGGCTATCTGTTCCAAACATCTTGTCCTGCAAGTGTCAAGGAAGGTGAGGACATCCTTTAGTTGGTAGATGGTGGTGTTTTAAAAAGGTTATTGCATGCGCTCCAGAACGGATTGAGGCATATTTATAATTTACAATTCATTTTGCTTTCTCCGATCCAAACCAGCATTCCATTTAAACAGCTTTCTGTTTGCCTAGACCAGACCAGGGAGAGGGACCTTGAATCAAGGGCACTGAGCAGCATTGACAAGACTTCAACATTCACGTCCTCTCAGAAAAGTTCTACAAATATTTTCAAAAACCAAAACATGTGCTTTACATCTTCAGTCTTTTAAAAATAAGAAGAGCTAACCAGTGGACTTATGTTTCGCTTCTACTTGTTGTTTTTGTGCTTTTTTTAAAGGCATAGTTCACCCAACAATGAAAATTCTGTCATCATTTACTGACCCTCTTGTCATTTCAAACCTGTAGGAATTTCTTCCTTCTGAATAACACAAAAGAAGACATTTTGAAGAATGTTGGTAACCAAACAATGGCGGTGCCTATTGACTTCTATTGCGTGTACACAAAACCAATGCAAGTCAATGTGTACCGGCCGTTGTTCGGTTACCAACATTCTTCAAAATGTCTTCTTTTGTGCTCTGCAGAAGAAAGTAAGTCATACAGGTTGCTGGTGGAAATATGTTTAAGAAATAGTTTCCGCAAAAACGTTTTTGTTTCATTAATGCAACGCCATATTGTATTAAACCTTTTGAGTTTTCTCTGTGTCCGTTCTATAGCTTTGTCTGAGTCACTATTCACTTTCATTGTATGAAACAAAGCAGCTGGGATTTTCTGCTATAAATAACTCCTTTTGTGAAATAAATAAGGTAATGCAGGTGAGTGAATAATAATAAATGATTTATTTGATGGACTTTTTCTTTAAAAAGTTTGTCGTCAATAACAGATTTGTTTTTCAGATTCATGGCCTCGTGTACTGCTTGGGATGAGAGTATGTGGTGATGTAGTGTAGTGAGGGCAGATCGGACACTGCCGCTCTGATGGTCCCTTCATTCCAGTCTGATGCCCACAGTGTCTGGCTTGGCACTATCGCAGCAGTGTCACGCTGTGATGTTCTGGTATTGGGAGCGAGCCGTCGATATACATTCAGCTGTGAGGAAGTTATCCACGCCATCTGTTTCCTCATCTCAAATTCTCTGCGCTATGCCCCTTTTCACCCCCTTGTCCAGGCTTCGCGTTATTCGGTTCATTCCCTGGCGCAATACAAAGTTCCTCCACATGTCCAAACCGACTTAGTCAACACCTCTGATCAAGAGAGTGACTTTCTGTTGAAGTTTCTGCTGTGGTTACGATTTGGATTTTGCTTTTGAAGGTCAGTTTGTGAGTCTAGCTTTAGATTTTCAGAGTAAAAGAAAATATATTCAACCGTTTTTTCACAGTTTAAATATTCTTATGAATTTTGCTACATTTTGCTCTTAAAAACATGATATTAAATACGTTTTTAATCCTTGCGCTATAATGTTCACTTGGTGGTGACTAGAGATAGTTTAGCAGGTTACAAAGATATTTAAGGGATTGTTTGTGCCTGGCGAAAATCCTTGAGATAGAAATGTTTCAAAATATATTGTGCTATTACTTGAATTTATTGTGAATTTTATTGCACAGTATATAAATCTGTTAATAATTAAATAGTGAAAAATGTACGTTATACAGTACAAAACTGTGTGAGGTATAGCAAGGCTCTTAAAAACAGTTCCACAGATAATGAATGCATTTTTAATGCATAAACATGTAACGCTATAGTGAATCTCACAGACAGAAACATCAAAACACACTTATTTTATAAAAAACATTACATGACGACATGCCTTAATATCTCGGATGATTCTGATTATAAGGCTCATCTTGTTTTGATGATGTTTAGATATTTTAATAAGAGAAAGATGCTCATAAAGAATGTTTACAGAGCATTTTGCCTACGTCAAGTCCCCCCCCTCTTTACAGAATAAAATCAGATTATGATCTATAAACCTTAAATCCTTTCTTTAAAGTGTTGACGACATGTTTGTACAGAAGTGTTTATATAAGCATAATGCTAATTCAAGACATTAGCTTTGAGTCTCGCCTTGAACACACTGTAAACAGGTTTTAAGTATACACATCTCAACCGACTGAACCTTGTTGAGACATGCAAATATCTTGAAATTCTTCAGAAGAGGAAAAATAACTTGGACCGCATTGCTGTTCAGATCTAGTCGCCAGCTGAGATTCAGAGTTGAGGTTAAGGTGTACATTTGGGACATCTTTGATAGATGCTGTTAATGAAGTTGGGATGTTTGCAAAATGAAAAGACAAATCTAAAGTAGGCAGCCATGTGTACTTCATCAGCATATGATTAAATGTACGTCTGTCGGAGGAGATAATCGCACGACCGCATGCTGGGTCCTTTGCAAACATCATCTGAAGTTTAGATGCCCGTGTCACAGCGTCTGCGTTCCATTCCCTCCATCTTCCAACATTTTTAATGAGTTTGCCCATCCAGATCTCCCACTGCGGCGCCTTGTTGTGGATTTTTCCTTCCTCTCTCGCAACCGTCCTGCTGCAGGTGGGACGCAACCAGGGTTTCTTGGCTGCCGTTCGGTAAACAAAGCATTCAGCAGTGGAGGGCGATTCAATTAAGGTTAATTGAAAAGCTCGATCCGTCTGGGGCTCCGGAGCGCTCCTCGTTCCCTCCGGTATGCCAGCCTGGTGTAGAACACCACATTCTTCCACCTTTTCTTCTCTTTCAAAGCCGATTCTGTTCACCCACCACATCCTGGATCTTATCTCAGCGGCCAAGCTAGTCTCCAGGGACGTCCATCGACAGCAGCCGTGTTGAAAATGGATGTGTGCCTTTTGGGATGTTCTCCAAAGAATTCCTCGGGATGTCCTAAACACTCTGCTTAAAAGGATAGTTCACCCCAAAATAAAACTTAATTTATTTATTCACCCTCATTTCATTCAAATGCACGTCAATAGCGTCAGTGTTGTTTGGTCAACATTCTTCAAAATATCTTCTTTTGTGTTCTGCAGAAGAAATAAAAAGTAAATGATGAAAGAATTTTCATTTTTGGTTGAACTGTTTCTTTCAAAGACCATCATTCATTTTTCATGCTGGTTTAGCTGTTGGGCTAGATGTTATTATTCAATAAAACCCAGGTTAAAACAACTTTTCTACTTTTGTTGATAAGCAAAATGAGACAGAAAATTGAAGACATGGGTAAAATGAAATAATAATAATAATAGGCCTAGCAAAATAATAATAGAAAGGAATTGCATTAAGTGTGATGCAACATTATTTATCCATATGTTTGCTTTCCTTGCTGGAACAGGTCAGGCTGTGTGGTGAAAAGTAGCTTTTGTGATGAAATCTCAAAACATTGTCATTAGATCTGACATTTTGGAGAGAGCACAAGAGCGTTTCGAGATCGTTATGTTGCATTTGGTTGTTGTGGGTTTATTTTTCTGATGGTAAAGCTCGGAGAGCGCATACTCATTAAGTTAACAAGCATTATGCTTGACTCTGAATTGCTGAGCAGGTGAGAGGCTCTCTTATAGAGCAGCAATATTCCTGATGAAGCTCTTTGGTAAACAAACATCAGTTGACCTGTGCGCAATGTCACTGTCACGGCCACTTCTACACCTGCTCATAAACATTTAAGTGCATTTACAAAGCTGAACGTGTCTGTGTTGTCTCATTTGAGTGAAAATCAACAATCCCTTTCATTAGAATTACTTTAGAAACAGACATCTTTTGTGTGGCACTATTTGTCTGACTAATGAAAAACCTCCCACACAATAAATAACTTTGTTGTGTTGCACTCAGGAGCATCAAGTGTCAAAAGGGATGGTGTAGTGGTACATGTTTAACTAGTGATCACTGTTTTATTTTGTATGGAAACAGCAGCTTTGACAACTTAAAGGTTTAAAGGGAAAAATCACACAAGTTTAACACAACATGAGAGAACAGAAAATGATGTGACTTCATTGAACTGACTAATTTAAAATTCATTGTTTATGCTCCATAATTTAAAGATGAGGTAACAGTTTCTGCCAATCTCATATTAATCTTGAGTACCTATACAGTAGTATTGCATACTTCGTATCGTCGAAGAGTATTTAGTTTGATCAAATTTATAAAAGACAGATACAGCTGTATGATTATTTCTGGGGGGGCAGGAACTACAGCACGAGCAAACAATACATCATCGTATTGATTCACTATAAGTTCGTATTGTCCGCGGTTCATGTCCGGCATCTTTTAGCGCTGGGACCGGGCCATCTCTCAGGTTCTAACGATCTCCAAATCCAGCGTTATATCCACCGTTTATATTACATCCATCACTGAAATGCAGTGAGCAAACAAACACAGCTAAACTTCCGTCAGCCGAGTGAAGCGGCATTGATGGGCGCATTCTTTCTCACGCTGGCTGGTTGACGTGTGGGCGTGCTCTTTCACTCGCTGGATGACGCGTGGGTGTGCTTTTTCGGGAGAAATGTCCAATAAGGGACTAAGAGCCATTGTTACGAAACGGGATTCCATGTTTGGAGTGAATCGAGCACAGAAATACTGCGTCATACATTCAATCCGTTTTTTTACAAGTTGACCATGTTAAGCTTGAGAAGCCAGCACGTTTAACAATGTAAAGAAGTCAGAATGCATGAAAATAGCATGTTATCTCTGCTTTAATGTTTATCCGATTTGTTTTCTCTCACAATGCTTTCCAAATGAAAAGCTCTTTAAAGGTCCAATGTGTAATTTTTTGGAGGATCAATTGAGAGAAATGCTGTATAATATACATAACTATGTCTTAAGAGGTGTATAAAGACTTAACATAATGAAGCGTTATGTTTTTATTACCTTAGAATGAGATATTTCTATCTACATACACCACGGGTCCCCTTACATGGAATTCGCCATGTTGTTTCTACAGTAGCCTTAAACGGACAAATTGCTCTACAGAGCGCGTTTTGTAAATACGTTATCTCCTTCAGGAAAGAAACAAAAACGTGACAACATCTTAGCAGTGTGTCAGCCACCGTAGTGCTACGTAATGGAAGGGGCGAGTGGTGGAGTGAGCCATTGGTTGCAATTCGCAACCTTACCGCTAGATGCCGCTAAATTTCATACACTGGACTTTTAACAGACGTCTTTGAGGTGAGTATGCTATTTGCAAAAAAAACATCTTGCTCCACCAATATGTTTACTATTGTTTCTTACATCAGTCACATTTGAAGGTGGGCAGGACAAGATTCCCTGAACTGTAAAAAACCAGAAGCACACTTGTGCATATGGAGGAAGATTCACCTTGTCTTCCAGCAGCTGTAGCTTCATTAAGACCTTGGCCGTGAAGCAGGGAGTCCCATCTGCCACAACTGATGGTGTTGGCGTCAGTGCAGGGATCCCGTGCTCGTCCGAGCCCAGAATGTCTGATTCGCCCAACGTAGACGCTACATGAGCGTCTCGGCGCCGAGCGAATGTTCAGCATTACCCAGCTTGTTCCCACAAGCCCATCTGCCCATCAGAGGTGGGAGAGCTACCCCAACTTACATGAGCTGCATCAGTAAGAGGCTTTGGGATCAGGAGGTACATGAGATGGAGAAACTGCCTAATATTTTAAGATTGCAGATGCTGTTTCTACTGAACGTTACATCATTACGTTTTAGTGCCAATAATCTTTCATTGAGATCTGAATAAGCAGATGCGGTTGGAGTTTCATTGTTGTCGTTTGGTGAATTTTTTAAGTTCTGTTTTGGTCTACACAGATTTGCATATGTACAGATTCTTTAGTTTAAATCTCAATAGATTTTTAAGGGATTGTTTCACTATTGGGAAGAGATTATGCTTTCTGATAAGACGTGCACTAAACTCCGGGTATTGGCATTGGAAAGTAAATATAATAAATGTTAAACTCCTCTGTTTGTGTGTAATTCTACATCTGTTGCTGCAGTGACAAGCTCAAGATAAACTAAGCCATAGGAATTGAAACGAGCTCACACAGCCCCAATATCCCAATGAAAAAAATTCAATGACCCATTCACCGAATGATCACTTATTATGTCCATGAAACTGAGAGATGGCACATTTCCAATAAACTATTATGTAGTCACTTATTTTAACAAGAATATTGACTTGGAAGTTTATTTAGGACACTATTTAAAGCCGGCTTCATTTTGATAGCTTTAGCTTGTCACCTCTGTCGCCATAAATATATTGGTCATGGTTTTAGCAGTAGATGTGAGGTTCTTTGTCAGCTGGTGCAGTGTCCGCGCTGAGTGTTACGGGGGTGAATAGTGTTCATTCAGTAGAGAGGAATCATTTACAGATGTAGTGGTCTGTTGAAACTGGCTTTTGCGGTGTGATGAATCAGACCGCATGTAAAATGGCTTTAAAAGCCTAGAATTGCTTTAACATTTTGTGTGTGTGAGTTTATTGAATAAGCAGCAGAATGATGAAAAAAATCGGATGCATTCATAAGATTTGATTGGAAAATTGGAGTTTAAAGGTGTGATGAACTGGGCTTGTTTATGGTTTTATACTGTTGTATGAGGTCTACTAATGACGTTCGCGTGGTTTTTACATTTAAAAACATCAAAATCAATAAGTAATAGGCTATTTTCTACCCGGCTTTTGAGGCCGGCTTGACAAACGATCGGTTTGAATGGGCGTTCCGCCATGAAGACTTGGAAGTAAACGCCCACTGCTATGATTGGATAGCAGTTTGCGTAGTAAACTTAGTTGGAGCCTTCTGTGAATTTGGTTAGAGACGTAACGTTAGGTTATACATTAGCACCATTCGCACGAGATTAGCATTATCTGGGGACCTCGTGTGATTTATAAATTACCACCCCACATCAGTATTTCATGTGACGCATTCGCACGGGATGATTTTACTCAAATTTACTGACTTATTTCCCGGATGTGATGGCAAGGCTTTGCGTATAGTTTGTATAGCCTATACTTGTATTGCGTTTAATGATATGTGACCGTACCTGTCAGCATTTGAGACCCGTGATCGCGAACCGGACAAAAGATCACCGCGATCGCGGGTCTCAAATGTTACGAGAGTTTCCATGATAAATAAACAAACCGGAGACTCCCGGTAACTTATGGATATCACCCAGCACCCGAAATAATACCAAAACACTTCAAACAGCCTCCATTATTCGCAAACGGTGGATAAAACCTTGAAAAATGATATATGAGCCCGCCAAATCACAGAGATCCCGATTCGCACGGGCTTAAGATCACAGACAACCTCTGCAATTAATACTAATGACTAGAGGTCCCCAGGTAATACTAATCCCGTGCGAATAGTGCTCAGGGCATATCAAGCGATCTCTAACAAAGCAATAGTGACGCATGGTACAAAAATGTTTTACTCACATAAGTTTGCTGCGTCATTCCTATAGGATCCAATATTGACGGCACAGCACTGCTTTTTCATTTTAGTCTCTCTACAAATCCAGTGCCTTGTTCACGAAGGAATCCTCGGAGAAATGAAACAAACAAACGCTCCATGTTTTTCCCACATGAGCTGGAACGTTTTTAAAAATAAACTTTAACCACACATTCCTAATATCGGAATCCGAAGGAAGGTTATGTAGCGACTGTGTTCTTCCACAACCAGGGATGGCACAATATTTAGCGATCTTTAACGGCATGTTTGTTTATTGCTTGCTGGCTCTATCTGGTTCCGCCACTGGTTCTGTCATGCGCGAACCAGTGGTCGGGGCTGGAGAAGTAGTCGTTGATATTCTTTCTGTGGAGGCGGTGTTCAACCTATCAATGTCGTCATAGATAGGTGCATTCCAGAACCTGGCGTTCGCTGGGCCTGGTGTCAATAACAGTTGTAATCTCAGTAACAAGGGCGTTTTCACTTCTGACACTTACAGGATGTTCGCGTGAATACGATTCCCTCTTATATAACAAAAGCTCGGGTTAAAATTGTGGTTTTAATTCATGGCATCTTTAAGGAATAAAATTTGGTCGTCATTTATTCACCCTCATGTTGTTCAAACCTGCATGACTCTCTTATCTGTAGAACACAAAAGAAGATATTTTGAGAAATGTCTTGGTGGTTTTGTGTCCGTACAGTGAAAGTCAGTAGGCACATTGTTGTTATACTGTATTACCAACATTCTTCAAAGTATAATTTATGTGTCCTACAGACGAAAAAAGACATACGTTTGGAATGACATGAGGGTGAGTAAAAAAAGGAAAAAATGTAATAATAATAATAATAACTATTTCTTAAAATAAATAGATCACTCTAAAATGAAAAATTTCAGTCAAAATGCTGTCATTATTTTCTCACAAGCATATCGTTTCAAACCAGTCTGAGACGATTCATCGTTGTCTGTATGACTTGTCTTGCTATATTCCAGGTCTTAACAGCTCACTGGAGGGAAAGATTGCCAGTGAAGAACAGCGAAGATTTTGCTCTGCGTCCTCATATATATCTATCTTGTGTGGGTGATGCTTCGAAACAAGATTTTATCATGTTCCACAGAAAAGACATGTGGGTTTGAAATGGCATGAGTTAACAATGATAAAATTTCCACTGTTGGGTGAACTTTTCTTGTGAGCTTACGGGTAAAATGTTAGGTCTTTTATATCGTCAGTATTTGATGTTGAGGTCTTGGCCTAGTGAGTAGAAAACTCACGTTGTTCTGAAATGCGCAGATAGGTGATGTACTGCCCCTACCAAAAAAATTGAACCTCGAACGTTGTAAGTTGCATTCGAAGGATTAAAAAAAGATCATCAAAATTATTCCAGATTTCTTCAAATGTTTATCCATATGTCCATATACACGTCTGTATATTTACATTTATGCATTTAGCAGACGCTTTTATCCAAAGCGACTTACATTGCATACATTTGTTTCTGACTATGTGCAATCCCCTGGGATCGAACCCATGACCTTGGCATTGCTAGTGCCATGCTCTAACCACTGAGCCACAGGAAAGCTATTCATGTTTTCTGTTGGTTGTGAAGAGACCCGTGAAATTCCCCGTCCGAACCACAACTGTGGAGGGATCAAAAGAATCGCTACTGCGTAGAGGTGAGACAGACATTTTCTTCCCTATTGTTACCTTTAGAACATCCAGACCGATTGTTGCAAGACGTGGAATGAATTGCAGGTTCTATAGCGTGACTGACAATGCAGCACAATCACCTGACAAAAAGCAGCGGCAAAAACCAGAGAGCCAAATCTTCTATGTAAGTGCATTTACAATAAATGGGCCCATTTTAAAGCCAGAGAAGCTACGGAGAGATGGGAAATGGTGAAAAAATTGACAGAATGACACAAGCCACCTAAAATGTTTATCTCGCAGCGGCTGTCCTGCAGCATTAGTAGATCCTAAAAGTGTGTGTGTTAGGAGTATTACCTATAGTACATGGGAGCATATTTTTCGCGCCCCCTGGAGAAAAATGAAGCAGATGTTTTATTGATCAGTTTTTCATTCATGCTGTTCTTTGTTTCCAATGTGCTCTTTCATTTGCTTGAGTGACATTGATTCTATTCACACCCCATGCTTGCGATCTCACTGTTCTGTTGTGTCTTTATGGTAATACTTGGGGGTGAGCCTGGCACATAATCCTACACGCACTCCTTTCCTTCAGAGGCATTTGTTCTTGTTTGGATTGAAGTGTACTGTATTGTGTGCTGGTCACCTCTGCCGCTGGTTGAAGGAGTTGATCCATCTCCGTTCAGAAGGTTATTCTGTGGTTTGACAAACGTAGCCCTCTGGCATAAAGGTGACAGCACATGCCTCTCTAAACATGACAGCTAGATTATTTTATTAGTACTTTCTGTGTCCCAGCCATTTGTCATAGATTGTGTAGAATTTGTAAGGAGAATTTGCGCACATTGATGCACCGTTTGACAGACATCTCAATGTCAAAAAGTTGTGGGGTTTAGCTCAACACTGATTTTTTACTTTTATTTTATGTACTCAACTCTACTTTATGTACTTTATGTATCAGGAAAGATGTTTAAGCGGATCTAAAAAGAATACTTATAATTTAGTTAAAGCTAAAATAAAAATAAAGGTTATTTTAACTGATCTGAATATTTCCCTGGCTCAGAATGTATTTTTTAATGAACAATGCAACGAAATGTAACTAAATACAGCTGATTGAAAACTAGAATATAACTTGATGAATAACAGCACTTAACTAAATCACGCTTTTAAAGGCGGGGTGTCCGATTTCTCTTAGCCGTTGTTGATGTTCAAATCACCAAAACAGACACACCCATACCCCCATCTTTCGTCAGCGCTCGGCTCGACTAATGTCCGTCCTCTGCACTGTGCACCTTACTGCTGATTGGCTACAAGGTTGTTTTGGTACTCGGCCCGACTTTGTCTAAACAAGCGTAATTCGGAAATCGGACACCCCGCCTTTAAAGAAAGACAAAAGAGACTTTTGGGAAGAAACAGAGAATCGATTATTTAAATAATTATCTTACGGTTCATTTACATGAGCTGTACCGAATGCTGGCATGCCTGTTGACATACAAAGTGTTTATTGGGTGGTCTTTAAGGTCCAGTGTATGAAATTTAGCAGCATCTAGTGGTGAGGTTGCGAATTGCAACCAATGGCTCACTCCCCCTCCCTTTCAAAGCACTATGGTGGCTGACACAGGGCTAAGATATTGTTATGTTTTGCGTTTTTTTGCCGAAGGAGATAATATATTATTTCGTATTTATGAAACGCGCTCTGTAGAGCAGTTTGTCCTTTTAGGGCTACTGTAGAAACAACACGGCGAATTCCATGCAAGGAGACCTATGTATGTAGATAGTAATTGCTCATTCTAGGGCAACATTATGTAAGGTCTTTATAAACCTCTGAAGACATAGTTATGTACAGCATATTATATTACATTTCTGTTAATAGATCCTCCAAAAAATACTCATTGGACCTTTAACCAGTACAATATGCCGATGTTGCTTATGTATTGCAGCTGTCAATGCACAAATCAATGTCAGAAGAACTGTTCAAGCGAATCAATTCACTAAAACAAACGAATTGACCATTGCTGCACGAGAGGGAGAGAGAAGACATTTCATGTCAAAGTGTTTGACTTTTTATCTTTTTCTTACTGGACTTGAAGGTTTTATGCTAAATCGTTGAACCCAGTCTCGTGTCTCGTCTCGTCTCGTGAGATAAGTGTCTCGTCACACCCCTAGTTTTCACAGACTGGGTCACAAATAGTGTAACAGAAACAATTTTATAGCATCACGGTAAACTGCTGTTTGTTCGTTTTTTAAGCTACCCTACTATGAAAATAAAAACAATTCAGTATGGTGACAGTTTGTAGCATCACTTTTATGTTAGTTACTCCGCATACTGCTTGGCATTACAGAATAAATACATAAGCTTCTTTCTGTTTTCACAAACAGCTCTGTAATTGTTTTTGAATGTTTGCAGATCAGAAACAGGAACAGATCATATTCTCAGTATATTATGTACTAGCGTGTGCGCTCTGCATTTTCAATAATACCAAAGTACACAATAATGGCTTTGACAAGAGAAAAATGATAGTTTCGAGTCAACACTCATAAAATGGGTTGCAGAAAGTCACAATTTGTCAGCTGAAAAATGTTGGCACAGTTTCATCATTTTGATTCATTGCAGTTGATAATTTTGACTTGTATCCCTCTTTTTCTTTTTTACGATTTCTGTCCTTGTCTTTACACCTGAAACCACATCTAGTGGTGTAAAAGATCTTGATCGTACATCGTTCGTGTTCAATGCTCTGCAATGTACATGATGTGGGATTTCACATGAGAGCGGAAAGCAATGAATGTCTATTTTAAATCAATCTAAATGTGCATGTATGATGCTATGATGCCTGAGATTATCCCATCAGAATGAGTCTGACACTTTGTAGCATTACGTCCATTATTGCAAGAGATATTTTTGGGTGTCTTATGTTCGTTGGAGGAAATAGAGACTATAAGAATATCAAAACGGAAGATGATTAGCTACGCCTTTCCAATTCTGATCTGTCAAGATTGCGTTTTTGAAGTGGATTGTTGATAGAAAGGACGATAACACAAGATTGTCAGCTTGGAATAGAAATGCACTGTAATGAGTCACGTTACTAGTAACAAATTGAAGTGGGAATTCATTTCCGAAAGAAGGTTGTAGCTCTTTTTTGTAGATGGCTTTGCATTTTTCTGTTGAATAAGGTTCTTGGATTTAATATCAGCGTCGTACGAGTGTGATGGAGCTGTTTGTGAGTTTGTGACATGGCACTGATTTGCTGTGGGCTGACAGGAGGCAAATGAACTTTTGACAAGTTGTCGCACAACAAGTGTTTCTCATGTCATGTTACAGGTTTGTATTCAGATTTCCTCAGTAAGTTTATGATGATCTGATGTGTAAATGAGTAAATGACTCACCGTTGTGTCATTCCAAACCTGTATGACTTTACTTCTTCTGTAAAACACAAAAGAAGATCATTTATGATAGTAACCAAACAACATTGGACCCCATTGACTTCCATTGAATGGACACAAAACCACCGAGACATTTCTCGAAATATGTTTACATTTTCATTGACATTTATGCATTGAGCAGACTCTTTTATCCAAAGCGACTTACATTGCATTATACTATACATTTGTTCCACACAAGAGAGAGTCATATACAAGGCACTACAAGCCATGGCTCCGACATGCTTCTAATCTAGCGTGTGTGTCACATCGGTGGTAGCGGTTCGGGTGTGTCTGATTAAAGGAGGTTGTGCGTCCCTGAGATGACAGTCTCTGGCCTTACTTTAGTGCATGCGTGTATTTATCACCGTCTTAAGTGCTCTCATGAACCGTCGCCTCCACTATTACTCTGTCTAATGGAAACCAAAGGCACAGCCAAGTGAGCCGAGACAGTGCGTCTCTCCTCTGGCACTAATGCACCATCAAAGGGTGCTGTACGCACACTTCGGCCGGTCATAGCTCGCACGTCTGCCCTCGCCGGCATGTGCTGTATACAGACTGCTGTTGGATATGTTGATGAAACACTTGCGATGTAATGACCCACCAGCCAGCATCATAACGGGTAAGGATGGAAGCGAGTGAGAATTGCTGCAGATTCAGTTTACTAGGTAGTGATAAGGTCTGTGTTGGCTGTTTATATAAAATTAATTGATTTATTCTGAAGTTTGTAAATGCAGCTCACCTTTTTAAATGCTCTTACAGTAGGTGAACTATTTTGTCAGTACACAATTTCTCGCTTTTGTTTCTTCATAAGTGGCCCATTGAGACTTCTAACTCTGATTTGAGAAACCCTATAGAAGTAATGCGTTTCTGCCGGCCTTCTCTTCTGCCTGCATAAGCTGAGCTGTCAGGATGATGTATAGTTGAGATGCTATTCCTCTTTTATACAGAAACGTTTTGCTTTGATGCTTTAAACAGATGCTGTTTTGCTTTGCTGCACTCACCGTCTATGGCCAAATGGCCGGTAAAGCATCAATGTACAAGCTGTCAGGTTTTCACTTCAGCGGCTATTCATTTCTACTTTTGCTGCCTTTTATCCTTTCACTCTCCACCACTTTTCTGTGGTTTATCATGGAAGGGAACATTTAGTGTTCTCTCGCACACACACAAAATGCATTTACGTGTTAACGTTTTAGAAGAACATGCATGCTAAGAAGAATTCTTCAGGATTCTTCAGGGTGTTCACTCACCTGAGCAAGTGAACATTTGAAAAAAGGTTCGATTCTGAAAATGAACAGTGGTTTTATTATAGTAAAAGTCTAGTGAACATGTTTTTAGCTTAGTGACTACCATTTTATATAGCCTTGTTTTTTTCAGTGAGTGTCTTCAGGTTTTTTTCAGTAAGTTTCAGTAAAACCATGGTTATAAAACCACTAAGCTAAAAACATGGTTACTGTGACAGTGTTTTACATATTACTAGTAAATCCATGATCAATTTTAATGGGTTATGGGGAAATTTTAGTAAACATATTTTAGTGCATTGATTATCATTCAAAATCATAGTTTTACTAAAACGATCATGGTGAGACTATGGTTCCTGTAGTGAGACAAATGTGACCCTGGACAACCAAACCAGTCTTATGGGTCAATTTTTCGAAATTGAGATTTTTACGTAATCTGAAAGCTGAATAAATAAGCTTTCTATAGATATATGAGTTGTATATGATACAGTTTTTATATATTTAAGGTAGGAAATTTACAAAATATCTTCATGGAACATGATCTTTACTTAATATCCTAATGATTTTTGGTATAAAAGAAAAATCGATAATTTTGACCCACACAATGTATTTTTGTCTTTTACTAAAAATGTTCCCGTGCTACTTAAGACTGGTTTTGTGATCCAGGGTCACAAATGTCTTTTTAGTAAAACCGTAGTAACCACAAATGTGCTATAGTCAACTTATGGTTAATATAGTAAAAACAAGGTTAAATTTCATAAGGGTTTGTGTTTTGCTATTTAGTTCAGTTTAATTTCATGTTTCAGAACAGCATTATCATGCACTTTCAACAAACACTACTAATACTGTAACACTTTTGTATGAATTAAACCACATCACATTAAAGTCACATCAAACTGTCTTCAAATTTATCCCTTTGTAAACACTTTAGCATTGTAATCCAGTAAAAAAGTGTATTTCTATGTATCTTTCAATAGTTTCTATTGCTTGTTATTGGGCTCATTTGAATAATATTCACGCTTTCTTGCACACTTAGTAAATAAATCCTCTGTAAACACAGCTGTGATGAAGGTTGCAGACACTGACGTTCATCTTGAACAGAGCTTAATGTTTGCTAAAAACTGTCATCACAGGTCATCATTTCAAGATCTTTTTAACATGTTGTCGAGTGGTTGGGTTGTCATGTTATTACTGTAGTCTTTTTCCACTTACATAATAAGACATAATTCTATCATCATTTACTTCTCTTCTCACATGACTTTTTTACTTCTGCGGAACACAAAAGAAGATATTTTGAAGAATGTTGGTAACCGAACAATGGAGGTACCCATTTACTTGCATTGTACAGGATCAAAACCAATAGAAGTCAATGGGTACCGCTTTGTTCGGTTACCAAGGTTTTCATATACAGTATTTTCTTGTGTGTTCTACAGAAGAAAGAAAGTCATACAGGTTTAAAATGACGAGAGGGTGAGGAATTAATGCCAGAATTTTAATTTTGGGGTGAACTATCACTTTTATTTTGTTTTGTACGGTGCATTTCTTTTACGAATTACCCTTTACAGAGACCGCCTTGCCTCTTCAGAGTAGATGTTTTGAGCACAAGTGTGTGCTCATAGATCAGGTCAAGGCCGGCCGTTCTTTTTTTGATCATGTTTCTGTCTATTGGGGCACTATTTCAGGACATGCAGGCCACGAAAAGTGCCTGTCATCCATCGTGTTTTACTCTCAGTTGTTGGGTCGTAGCTTTAACATGTAGCTGGTGGCTATTCTCTAGCTAAAAACCCACCAAGAAGATCATAGTCGAAGTTAAAGTAGACAAGCTGTTTTTCCCCAGTTTAGTCCAGCTAATGACCCATCTTAAAGCATATACCATGTTTCAACATGCAGCTACCAGCTTAAGCTGGATTTTCTGGCAGCCTGTACCCAGAGAGCCTCTGTTCATCACAATTAACTTCACCTGTACGGCTCTCTTCTCCTGAGGGCACTAACAAGAGGAAATAAAATCTCACATTGCTTCCTCTGCAACAGCAGGGATTTAGACGATAAGGCTATTAGAGTAGAGAGAGAGCCCAGAATAGTCATTACTCATAGTGTCGCTCTTTAAAATGTCCGTCTATACGCAGGTTTTCCATATGTTTAGCTTCAAAGCAAAGTTTACGAATGGTTCATCGGCAGCTGGTAGGTTATAATACAGAATTCCAGTTGTACAGAATAACCAGATGTACTTGCATGGTGACACCTCTTCAGGCGCTCGTGCATATGGAGACGACCGCTGCCGCTGTGCCTCTGCGTGTGCTTACGTGATGAATTATTTCACACCATTGTGACCTCTTAGCTTAGTATGTATGACAGCGCCCGATGTGTCAGTCTCCCAGCACAACAGCAGATAAATAAATAGGAACAAACTGCCTGATGTAGAGTCCTGAAGGGCTGTAAATCAACAGAAGTGCCGCTAGCCCTCTTTTTCTCCCCTCTGGGCAATTTGGGTTTCGTCAAACGAATACGGAAGATATGAGGACACAAGGAATCTTTATCAAAAGCTGTGTGGTAGTCCTCTGGAGTGGGATGCGTTTACTGTGATGCTGAAGTTGTGCAGAGGGGTATCTCAAGGTTACATAGGAGGACAAGCCACGCAAGGGGATCGATATTTTATACATGCTACTCCGTTTCCCGCCAGTGCCTTCTTCACACCCCCCGGGGTGGTGGCAGAGGTAAGGGGAGCAGAGGGAAGGGGAGGAGAAATAGATTCCTCAAATCCCCGCGGGTCGTATTTTGTGCCGCCGCAGTGAGAGAGTATAGGGAATGTGTAAAACAGCATTGATTGGTGGATTGACTGATGCCTTCCCTGCGTTATGAATGTGAAAACACTAAGGGAAGGTAATGGCTGCTGCAGGGGTGTAGGTGCGTCATGTTGCACAGGGCTTCAAGTATTATTGTTTTTTTTGCATCAATACGGCACTAGTGATTTCATCATAGCATTGTTTTACCATACAGACGCTTACAGGTAACAGTTCATACAAAACCTAAAACCTCATTAGTGAGGTGAACCTCGTGTGTAGGAGTCTTGCGTAGTGAGCGTACTTCCTGAATATCCTGATTGACAGGAGTCATTACGACACAATACCTTTCCGGCTTGGCTGATTTGTCATTGTGTTTTCTGACTGGTTATTTTGTTTCCGGAATCATTGTTGTGTTTGTTATGTTGTTTTTAAATTTGATATTTTGCTTTCAGACGTATAATTTTGATTTTGGATTTTGATTTTGTTTTCAGATTTACTGAATCTTGAATAACTGAATAACTCGCTTGTTATTAGTTTTGCTATTTGCTGTTTTGTTCTCCACTTCAAGGCCACAGTAAATAATTTTGGAGGGAAAAAGCATTATCTTTTGGTAAGACAAGTAATTTGTCTATTTTTTTTATGTAGGTTATGAATAACAAAGAATGAATGGCAAACACTGTAGTGTGCTAGTGCGTTCAATGCAGTGTTTTGTTTTTCTTGTTTGATTAGGAAGTATAAGTGGTATTGCTGTGTTAAAGGGGTCATATGACACGGCTAAAATGAATATTATTGTTTGTTTTAGATGTAATGCAATGTGTATACATGATTTAAGGTTCAAAAACGCTGTATTTTTTGCCCCGCCTCTCTGAAATGAGCAGATTTTTTACGAAGCTCATCGCTCTGAAAAGCGAGGTGTGCTATGATTGGCCAGTTAACCAGTGCGTAGTGATTGGTCGAATACTGCAAGCGTGTGACGGAAATGTAACGCCTCTTACCATATTTGGAACATCAGGTTCCAAAGCAGTTTTACTGACAGGTACGCCCACCTTACTTGCGTATACACTTGGGCGGTCTTAGTCAACTCATACCACGAACTGACGTAGATTTGTGGGGGTGTGGTTACACGAGGCGTTTCGTTTTGTTCTTTTGTTCCGACACTTTAATTTTTGCAATTTTACGTGTCTAATACGAGCATGGACAACTTATAACACACCAAAGACACAGAAAAACACGTATTCGCCCCATATGACCCCTTTAAAAACTGCAATGGCATTACGCAGAGTCGTTCAGGAAAAGCCCCTGGTTCTTTTACTTTCCATTTCTCGATAATCAAACAAACGTTACGGTACATATCAAAACAATAGTAGAAGTGGAGTATGATCCTCCCAAGATGGCGCACATTCAACACGGCGTGACGAAGCTTCACATTCTCTATAATAATTTCTTAATATCTTTAATGGAATACCACCAGAAAATACAGGAAATGTATATGCAGTATTAAAAAACAGGAAAAAAGAGAAAAAACAGCATCTATAGGATAAAGTGGCAAGTGTATCTTCCCCTTTCGCCTGAGCAATAGTAGCTGAAACATGGCTCTCTTAAACCTAAAAAAGAAATTTAATGACTTCAGAAGTCTTGCCAAAAGAGCTCAGTGCCACGGGAGGTCACACTGATATTTACATGAGAAAGGCGTTTTGTTCAGATTTTTTGTTTACTTTTGTATACATATTTCCTGTATTTTTTGTTACAGGAAAAAAACAAAAATTTTCATTCCTCTGTTCATACACATGGATATATAAAGCACTTTAACCTGGACCCCTGGACACTTTTGGTGCTCTATTAGGTCTTTGTTCTCTTTATAGAGCTCAGATTTTGTTAATCAAATTTTAGGTTGCCTGAATAGCTATGACTAAGAGTAGTGAAGAGAGACAAAGTAGAATGGTTACAGTATTGACATGCTGATGTTTTTAAGCACTCTTGCGATGAACAGACACAAGTGAAAAGTTCAACATCAGCAGGCGGGGTGGAAATGGGTGTTGCTCCTGCAATCAACCCTTTCTCTTGTACCGTGTACTGGTTTAATAGCTGCTCTCATTCAGCAGACCGCCTCGCTCTAATTACATTTCTCTTTAAACACATCCTGGAGAGCCCTGTTATTACAAACACCCATCCCATTGGGCCATAGTGAAAGCCTGACCCAAACTTACTTTAATACATGCAAGTACTCTCATGAGGTTGCCTGAAACATAGACTCTTTTTTTAGCTTTGCAAGTTGAAGCTTGCTTATTAAATATTTATGATAGTGCTGTCCAAACCCTTCATGTGTCATAGAATAGCTTCAGTAGCGGTGTTTGCCTCAGATAATTCAAATGTGTGCAATGCGTTAATGCAAACGCTCGTAGTTCTGCAAGCTCAACAGCATAAGTTATTGCGTTTGGAAACACAACATTTATAGTACAACTGAAGAATTACTCTCATTTTCGTATTAACACAAGGCATTTGCATTCATAATCTTCTACAGTTGTAAGTGTTCTCCTTCAGGTCAACCAAAAATGTAACAACAGACCTCTGGCTGAATAATAACACATCTGGCTGACTGGCACTGATATTTGAAGGGCACTCCACAGACTTCTTGAGCACACAAAAATGCAGGTTAAAGGGATAGTACATTCAAAAAATGTAAAAATCATTGATCGTTTGCTTACCCTTATGTCATTCCTACCTGCATAACCTACTTTCTCATGTGAAACACAAAAGAAGATATTTTGAGAAATATGGTGTCCATATATTTTGAGAAATATATCAGTGGTTTTGTGTCCATACAATGGAAGTGCATGGGGACCATTGTGTTGTTTGGTTACCAACGTTTCTCAAAATCTCTTTTGTGGTCCGCAGAATAAAGAAAGTCATACAGGTTTGGAATGACATGAGGGTAAGTAAATCATAAGAATTTTCATTGTTGGATGAACAAACTAAATCATTTGACTGGGCATTCACATCTCTATGCTCATGCATATTTTTATGCTTTTTAAAAAAGGTCTCTCTGAGGTCAGACTGAAAAAAGGCCAACGTGAGCAGCCGGACTGTCGTATCACCGTACTCGCTCTAAATCTCTTTGGTTATCTTTCTGTGCCTGTGTTTGCTCTTGGGTTTGACAAGTGTAGTGCCCTTATGCACAGCATGCCAAGGCCGGCTGACCTCTGCCAGAGATTGTTACCCAGTTCATTAATCTCCCAAAGGCTCTGTTCTCTCAGCAGGCTAAAAATCACACGCACGACACATAACAACATCATCATTTACTCACCCTAATGTTATTTCATACCTGTATAAATGACTTTGTTCTGATGAACACAGAGAAAGATATTTGGAAGAATGCTAGTAATTTTCAGTTCCGGGAGATCATTGACTATAAGAATTAAATGGTAGTCAAAGGTGCCCGAGAACTCTTTGTTTTCCTAAATTCTTCAAAATATCTCATTATGTGTTCAACAGAAAAAAAAATACAATATTATGTGAGTGGATGATGTCCCAGAAGTCAAAATTCTTCCAAATATCTTTCTCTGTGTTCGTTGGAACAAAGATATTCATACAGGTTTGATACAACCTGAGGGTGAGTAAATGATGACAGATTTTTCATTTTTGGATGAACTATACCTTTAAAACTTGTTTTTTTTATTCATGTGCAAAAATAACTCTTAAATAGATTAGTGGAATAACTTAAACCATTGATATTGTTTATATTATAAGCTAGAGACTTGTGTATTAGATGAATTGTCTCCATCAGCGGCACAGTGGAAACCCACACAGTTCATCCAATGTTTGAGCACAACACGCATCGTTTTTCTCGTTCTCACGAAAAACACAAAGCCGAGTGCTCTCTAGAAAGACAAATAGATCGGAAAGAAAGGGAGGACATTATCTAACAAGCCAATCTCAATACACACCTGTGATAATAGAGAGAAGCTAGTTGCAGACTTCAGCTGCTGAAAACATGCCTGACCAATTAAGCATGCTGGGAAGCATATCTGCAGCTCTCAGTGTGATTGAAGAGGCATGTTGAGAGCACAGTAATTACATGAACTCCACAGGTGGTGTGGTGAATTCCCATGATACAAAGGAAAAAGGCAAGTCTTTACCCGACGTCATCTACATGGAAGGAGAAGTTGATTGCTTAAACAAGCACTGAATGTGTAAATTGACTTTTTAAAAGTGTTTTTAACTATTGGCCCTGTAGACTTGTGTAGCTCAAGATGTTGTTAGCAACAAAAACGTTATGGGTTCGATGCCAGGCAGCACACATACTGTTTTTACATACTGTAAATCATTATTTTAAGTCCTCACCCTTTATGTGTACTCAAAATTGAGTTATTCACATATTCTTATTCTCACTTATTTACATCTTATTTCTTTGTTGTGTACTTTTGGGGACTTTTAGAAAACAAAAAGGTTTCATCTACAAAGTCTTATGTAATGCACAAGCTTTAAAGCTCGTTATCTCAAAACTGCTCAGAATGCTGATAGAACCTTATAATTCCACGACAATGAATATCTAGCCAGTAGTAAGTATTATAAAGTGCTTGTCAACTTTTCAACATAGTATTTAATCATTTAAAATGCGCTTCTTTCCATTTCCTGGAAAACAGCGAATTTGGACATCCGAGGTTTTAGGAGGACAGCGATGAAATGTTATATTCAATAGATTTGATGTAAGCTGCTTCGGATAAAAGCATCAGCCAAATGCATCAATGTAAAAACTATAGTTTCGCTTGACTTTGGTTAAAACCTTTCATGCATCATTTTATGACAAACTCAGTCAGATTTTTTGTGTTTTTATTGCTCTTAACATGTTAAAACATGTTTTCAACTTTTTAACACAGTACACAGACACATATTATGTAAACACAAACTTTTATTCTGGATGCCATTAATGTTCAACAGAAGAAAGACTCTCATACAGGTTTTAAGTCACATGAGGGTGAATAAATGACAGATTTTTTTGTGTGAACTATCCCTTCAGCTCCCATTATGCTGATTTCTATTTGATATATGACTACAACAGGTGGGTTCATTGTGGAGATGAGATAAGGTCTGCCCTCATATGATCTTTATTTAGCTTTTGATAAGGTCACAAGCAGGCATCCAATTACCCCTCTAACTCACCCGTGTAAATAACAGGCAAGTCTGTTTTAACCCCGCCTCTGATTCCTGCATGTTCGGTGCTTAACACACTTTTCACCACACAGGTCCAGGGTCTGTTGTTACAAGCCCCATCATTAAACACCGAAGTTGCCGTTCATTCGGGTTTGATTAAGACCGTCTGCCGCAGCTGCGTCCCCGCGCTTCCGCCGACCTCGTCTCTGGAGTGTTGCCGCCCCGGACGTCTCTATTAAATCCTGTTTGTGCATGCATGGTTTTATTATTCTGATTTAATACAACAATGCCACCAAATATCCATTCTGCTTCCTTCACTTCTTATTTATGCTAGTCTCCGGCTGTCTCTGTCGCTCCGCCGAAGTTGGCGGGACAATGGTTATTAAATCAGATTTATTGTGAGGGTGCAGAATAGTGTCTGACCCGCTGCTCTGCCATCTCCTCTCGCCCGGCGCACGCCACGGGCGACAATGCACCCCTCGCACAATTGATGGCTCTTCAATTTGCTCGTGGGAATTGGTTACGTTCCGTCCTGAAATGACACCGGGCCAGAAATGGAATTGGGGACAGGCAGCTAAACGTCATGTTGACTCCACACACACATACACTGGAAGTTGAGCAGCACAGAAACATTCATCTTGGCAACTTTTGCTTACTGTGCAGTTATGCGTTTGTAATTTTAGGATGGAGTAATGTGGGGGGGGTCAGGGTGGGATGGGGGCACTGGTGGCAGACTTGCTGTGATTGGTTGTGGTGGGTTTCGTGGAGGGAGTCATTCAATCTTCCTGTCTGACACATTGTCTATCTCAAGGGCAACATGTTTGCAACGTACAGAGGATATTAACATACAGTTCTTGAAATATTTAGCGCTGTGTGAGATTTTAAACACTCGCCCGGTGGAGCTAAGGTCTTAATTGGGAATCTAATGAGCTTTCTTGTTCAGTCTTGTCATCACATTTTTTTTTTCACACCAAGAAGAGAAATCATATTCACTTCACTTGTGTTAGAAACGCTGTATTTAGGTTTTTGTTCCATGCCTAAATGATTGCTTGGCAGTTTCGGTCTAACCCATCCATTAATCACTTGCAGGCCACCGGTTGCATATTGAACACAAAAATTGAAAACATGTTTTTTAAGCTATGGCTCGATACTGGAAATATTCTGGAATTTTATCAGTCCACCATGGTGCCAGTACAGGTTAACTTAGTGTTCCTGTAGCTATAAATACAGTATATATGAAAAATGGAAGTTTCATGAAATCTCATGGCTTTAATTGTGCATTATTAATGAAGCATTCTGTATGAAAAAATGTTTGGAAGTTGTTAATGTTAATGCAAGATATTGTAATCTGTTGCACAGACCGTTCAGTGGTTTTCTCTATTGAATGAGCTGAGATTGTGAGAAACAGCCAGGCGTTTCTCTCCTTCTGTTTAACATTCTGGGAGCGTGCAGGGAAAGGAAAGGTTGTCCCAGAGCGGTGCTGCGTTGAGTTTCCCCCTGCGATGTCTCTTAGGCTTCATCCACATGGTGTTTTTAGGGGTGGAAAAACAAGATTTCAAAAGAGTTATTTGTATCCCTCGGTTTTAGCTTGCAATTGCGTCTCTCACGGGATGAGGGCAAACAGGGCCTTACGGATCTCGTATCAAAGCTTGTTTTGCTGCGGGCCAGGCTTGTGAATTAATCGAAAGTGAATGTTAGAAAACGTGTGACTTAGATTTATGATGGTGAAATGTGATCACTTTGTATCTGATTGATATCGATTCCAAATCCAGAAAAAGCTCTTTGGTCACTGCAGTAACAGCTGATCTTTGTCCTTGAGCCATGCTTGTTGTGTGTGTGTGTGTGTGTTTGCTTGCGTGTGTGTGGTTGGGGTGGATACTTGGCTATTCTAGTCTATATAACCTAATCCAACAAACCTTCCTTTAGGGACATCTCGGAATGTCCTATTTGAATTAGACTATATATATATATATATATATACTTTTATATAAAATATGTAGCTGTGAAAAAGTTAAGAGACCACTTTAAAATTATTTTCAGTTTTCTAGATATATTTAAAATATATATATATTGTTTCTGTTTCTTTCTATTGTACTATTGACAACATTTCTACCAAATTTCCCCCAAAATGTTTTTTTTTCATTTATTTTCGGAAATTTGAAACTGGTCAAACTAGTCAAAATAACAAAAAAGATGTTTGTAGTTCCCTATCGATACTTCACTCGTACTGCGTAGCAGGGCGCTATGGGGAAAATTCCTTTTTCGCCGATGACTGAAGCTTTTTTCCAATAATGCGCCATTGGTTTGTGAAAAGAAAAACTTTAAACCAACGGCAGCGAAGCTGCACGGACCTATGGCGATGGAGCCCGCCAATGGGGGCGGGGCTTATGGCTATATAAGCAGACACATCGCCGCAGTGTCCTCAGATCTCTTCTCCTTCAGCGACGACTCTACCTTCGCTACTCGAGACTGACTGCTTCGCCATCGAAAAGCATCTGCAGCGGATTCGACCTCCTGCTCAGCGGCTTCACTTTTCAGCAGCGCCGGTCTTTTCCCTGCCGCCATCCGGCGACTCTAGAAGAGCAAATTTTCTTGAGCAAATTTCCTGCGGTGTTGTTTCAAATGCCGCGCCGTACCTGTCACTCATGCTTGGGGGTTTCCCACACCGAAGATGCACTCAAAGAGTGAATTCGCTCGTCGTGCCCTCCCGCTTTCTTCCTCGCAACAGGTTGTGAGAAAAAAGCAGCGGGTAGAGGATCTAAGCGCTCGGATAAGAGCGGGCTCACGCTCTCTGCGTGCCCCGCCTTCTCCACGGAGAGAAGACTCGCCGGTTCACTTTTCCCAGCCTGACCAGCGTCCCTTGGCCGCCGCCAGTGATATGGTCTCGTTTGGCGGAATCGAATTCGGGGACAATGTCAGCTCTGTCTCCCACCCAACGAATTTCGTTCCTTGGAGCGGTCTTCGACTCTACTCGAATGGCAGCAGAACGTGCACTGACCATTCAGAGACTCGCAACCTCTTTCGAGCTTGGGATTTCATGCCCCCTCAAGGCTTTTCAGAGAATGCTGGGTCTCATGGCCTCCGCATCTCCAGTACTGCAGTTAGGCATCCTACGCATGCGGCCGCTTCAGTACTGGCTAAAACCGAGAGTTCCGCCACAAGCTTGGCGTCCGAGTGGATCGAGTCTGCCTCGCTGCCCTAGCTCCTTGGAGGAATCCACTCTGGCTAGAGCAGGGGGTGCCCCTGGGCACCACATGCAGACGGATGGTTGTCACGACAGATGCCTCCAACACGGGTTGGGGGGCTCTGTGCGATGGCATGCCGGCTTTCGTCCGCTGGCCGGATCGGGAAAGGGGCCTGCGCATCAACTGCCTGGAGATGCAGGCAGTATGGCTGGCCCTTCACAACTTCCTGCCGGTTCTATGGAACGCCACGTCTTTGTCCGGTTGGACAGTATCATGGCGGTGTCTTGCTTAAATCCCCAGGGAGGCCTCTCTTCGAGGCGCCTTTTCTCCCTGGTACTCCGCCTCTTGGAATGGGCCCAGTTCAATCTGCGCTTACTGAGGGCAACACATGTGCCTGGCAAACTGAACCAGGGAGCAGATATGCTCTGAAGAGCTCTCCCTTTGAGCCTCTGCGGTCTGTGAACCTTTGTTCCCTGACGCTAAAAACCGCTCTGCTGCTAGCGCTGGCATTGGTTAAACGCATGGGCGATTTATAGGCGCTCTCGGTGAGCCCTGCCTGTCTTGAATTTGGGCCTGACACTGTCAGGGTGGTCCTCAAACCGAGACATGGCTACGTACCGAAGGTGCTCTCTACCCCGGTTACGGCACAGGTAGAGATGTTTTCTGCGCTCCCCTCCTCCGAGCAGGACCCGGAGCTAAACCTGCTCTGCCCCGTCAGAGCAATGAAGGTTTACATCGAGCGTTCCACCCCCTTCAGGTGCTCAGAACAGCTTTTTGTTTGCTTCGGTGACCACACCCCGGTCACGAAGCAGAGACTTTCTAAATGGATAGTTGAGGCTGTCACGCAAGCGTATTCTTCCTTGGGCCTTCTATGCCCCATGGGAGTTAGAACCCACTCTACTAGAGGTATCGCCTCGTCCTGGGCTTGGTCTAGCGGTGCGTCTATAGCTGAGAATTGTGCGGTGGCCTGTTGTGCTTCGCCGTCCACATTTACCAGATTCTATAGTCTGGATGTCCCGGCTTTCCCGGCTTTACAGGCTCTAGTCCTCTTTGCTTAAAGGACTTACACTAGGTTGCCGGCCTACGGTTGCTCCAATCGTTCCCGTATCTCAGGGAAACGAGGTTATGTAAGTAACCAAGTACGATCTTTATTACTGTAAAGAACACAAGTTCATATTCATATTTAAACAACGTATGTACTACTGTTTTCACATGTAAATGAATATGTGATGGAATGAGTATGATTTTTTAAATATATATACTGTATATACATATAGGCGTCCAATTACAGCACACACACACACACACACACACACACACACACACACAGTATATATATATATATATATATATGTATGTTTTTATATATAAATATATATACACACACGTTTGTTTAAATGCGTTTGACCTTTATTACTATGTTTGTAGTATGGGTCTTTAAGCATTTCTCCAATTTGTCTCACATTGATAATCTGATTCATTCATTTTAACTGTATAAATGAATTACAACTGTTTATTTTTCCTTCTTTATAACAACATTTAGTGTTTCTACTTTTTTCCCTGCAAAGTGCAGACATTGCATTTTGCCTCTGTCCATAACATACTCGCTGTGGTTCATCATGTTCCATTAAAGATAAAATTGTTCTGCTTAATGCACTCAGCTTGGGTACGCATAGCGTGTGGTGTCCAGTAAATGGAGGAAGATTAGAGGCATTACGAAGTAAAACTCGCAGAGATGAGTTCAGCATATTTCTGGGGATATTGGCTGAAAGGTCACAGTGTTGTACTTTTTGTTAGGCAGCATGGTTCAGCTTTAGACTTCTGGAGTGATGGTTGGGAGAAAACATGGTGGACAGTGCACCGGAATATTTTTCTGTTGTCCCTGTTTGCTAAACCCTTTGAAACCCTTTGAAACCCGATTAAAAAGTAGACAGATTTCCCCCCCTTGTGAACAGAGGAGACCTGCACTTCTAGCACAGCTTGGACAGGCCACAGCTATTGGAACTGCGTTCAATAAATGTCCTCAGTCTTCTCTGTTGAGAGGAGATATGGTGTTTTATCACAATATTTCTGGTAAGGGCCGACAAGAGATTACGCTCATGCACTCTGCCCAATCCATCTTCACAACACCTTTAAGATCAGGAAAGCTAAAGGGCTCAGCATAGTCCAGGCGAATTGCGCTTTCGTTCTGCGTTTTGGGGTAAAACGAAACTCGAAAACGTTGAGAGACGGTATAGTGTTTTCGAACAATCCAACACCCCTTTGTTTCTGGGGGCTGGGTTTACATGACTTATCCAAATAGCCTCTGCGCACGTGGCCACACAAACAACACACCCACCTATTACGTAATGGCCATGGACCAATGGTGGCTCGAGGGTGTTTACCGGCCAACACCTGTGATAAAGGTGTTTTTAACTTCCTGTGCTTATATCTGAAGGGACACACACAATCATGATGATGGTTCATACCTGACTCTTCATGGATCTCAAACCTGCTGATTATTAGACCTGAACTTTTAGCCAATGTGCCACATCGAGGGATAAATGTTGAGACAGATTCACGTCCGTCATGTTAAATTAGGTAAGTTTTAGTGTCTGCTGAAGTATAAAATGTTTAATTTTAATGCCGATTTGCTTAGAATAAAGTGCTAAATTAACTGTATGAACAGAATAACAAGCCATTTAGTGCAATAATTAACCAATGACCCATTCTATAGCCATAATCATACATCCATTATTTCACATTTATATTTCTGCCAAGCTATGGATGGCATTGTGCTAAATTACTTTGAAACTTTTCACATCTATAAAACACGTTTATAGCTTTCCTGCAGCTCTGTTGGTATGCCTGGTGCTTGCATTGCCAAGGTCACGGGTTAGAGTCCTAGTTAATGTGATAGCTTATACAAAATGAAAATTCTGTCTTTATTCAAACCTGTAATAGTTTCTTTCTTTCTGCAGAACACAACAGAATTGAAGAATGTTGGTAACCAAAAAAATGGCAGTACCCAATTCTGTTGTATTGACACAAAAACAAAGCAAATCCATGGGTACCGCTGTTGTGCGGTTACCAACATTCTTCAAAAAATATCTTCTTTTGTGTTCTGCAGAAGAAAGATAGTCATACAGGTTTGAAATGACAGGGTGAGTAAATGATGACAGAATTGTCATTTTTTGGGTGTACTATCACTTTAACGCACATATTAAAATCCATAGCGTCTAGTCACTTTTAATAAAAGCATGTGCCAAAAAATCCCTCATGACAATTCACTTGCTTCTCTTGGTTGTTTGTACTCCTGACAGTTGTGTAATTGGGAAACTGTTTGACAAAGCTTCTTTGAGTTCAGTTCAAAAACGGTACAAAAAATAGAAGCGATAAAATGTCGATAAGGTGTCAGCTGCTGCAATAGCAAGGCCACATTAAGAGAAAGTTGATTCTGGTATTGCTTTTGTGTTCCTGTATCATAATGCTTTCAACGAAAAGCACAAAAAGGTTTCTGCTATTCGGATTGTGTGAGAAATTGATTTGTTTGTCAGGATTCTGGGAGCGGATTGTAACACGCTTATGACAGACAGGTAATCAAGCCCCATGATACACAGACCACACAATAGCCCAGATACGAGCGCCCGACACTGTTGAAACAGCCTAGAATTTTTAAGCTGCCTGTCTGATCTCACTAACTTATTCCTGGCCGACATTGTATTGAATTTTTATGCCTCGGCATCAATATCACCTCTTTGTTGCTTTTAAATATAACCCAACCCCTTCTCTACTGTTTTTTTCCTCCTTCATCTCAGAACTTTCATGCATCTCTCCGTCTCCTACGCATGGCACATAATTGTCAATCTCCTCTCGGTGAGTCTCTTGTGTTCTGACAAGTGAAAGTGACAATATTGTAAATTATCTTCTGCATGTTTTTTCAATGCCGCAGTCACTTGTCAGCATCTTCCTCTTTTGCATTTCAAACTGATGTTCTTTTTTCTATCAAAGAAAAGCTTCTTAAGTTAGCGTAAATATGGTTTTAACAACTTTAATCAACTTAAATCAAAATGCAGCGTAATCAGTTTGTCAATAATAATACCAGAACGTTTGAATGTTTTACGCACCATTTACACGTGGTGGGGAGCAGGTGTACATTTTTTCGTACCAACTAACACATTTTTATGAATCTGAAAATTAACGTCAGAATGACTTTATGAACGATTTACACAAAATTCGTTCTGCTCTTGTTTCATGAATGAGGCCCAATAACTTTTCTTTTTTTAATGTTGAAGAAAATTATGACTAAATTTGCAAAATGTGTCTACATTACAAATATAATTTTCTTACACCGTGTCTACACCGGACGCGACAGGCTCGACGCGATTTGGCTAAGCATTTTACTGGCGTCGTTGACAGGATACACGGCATCACATGCATGCTTTAGTACACAAGAAAGGCAAGATCCATAGGATACAAACAGTAAACTTTTTGTCCCGGGGCTGCAAAAGCTTCTGACAACTTAAGAAAGTCTAAGGCGTTTGATGAGAAAATTATGACTTTATATTTGCAAAATGTGTCTACATTACAAATATAATTTTCTTACACCGTGTCTACACCGGACGCGACAGGGCGACGCAACATGACAACCTGCTTGTTCTTAATGGGTTTGTCGCACCACACCGCATCCAGTGTGGACAAATTTTTCAATTATAATGGATTCTAATGCGTTTCTAATGTCTTTTGTCGTGTCCTGTCGCGTCCGGTGTGGACACGGTGTAAGTTGGAATTTTAGTCTTGTTGTGCAGTTAAAATATGTCTTGTTTGCATATACTGTACATATCCAAAAATGTATGCCTGTGGGGTAAGAAAATAAATTCATGAAGTCATATTCTCTTAGATATTTCAACTGGAAGACAAGACAACGATTTTGTGTAAGGTATATAGAGCTGTTAGATAAAAGACTTGCACAGTTTGCGTATGCGATGCATTCATATTGCGTTATGTCATGATGTATGTTTATATATTAAAAGGTCAGTGGAGCGGAAAAGCATTTTATTGGTCGGTACTAATGAAAAGAGATTCTGGTTGTTGAGTGGTGTATTATTCTACAGTGTAAAACATAAGTTCACAGCTGTCAGCATTACATACGATTTGACTGGAGTTTTTCTAATGTATTAACAAACCAGGAGTTATCAGAAGTTAGGACATTACTTGTTGGATAACTTGTTGGGTCAAGTATGTAGGGGAAAGTACACACTTTTGAATGTTTCATTTTGTGAAGGTGGTTATTATTGATTAGAAAAGTAATTCCTGTTAGTAGACCTAAAGGGAAGTGCTCGGGTTATTTGGGTCAGACTGTATAAGTAATAGGATAACTGGAAGAGGACAGGAGGAATACGACTGGTACTCTATAATGAATGGAAATCGAATGTCAAAAAAGGACACTTTGTACACTATACACTTTGCTTTTATTATCTGACAGCACGACTGACTTCAAACAGCCATTGGCCATGTTAGAACGTCTGTTATTATAATATTTCTAAGGCAATTTTAAGAAACGCCTATGAGAGCTGTTTTTCTGATAGTAGAAAATTGAATGACAGGCTTTTAAGATAATGTCTTGCCATATACAAATCTGCAGCAGCTTTTCAGGTTAACACTCTCATAGAGAAGAACAGCAACGCTCTGGGAATGTCGCGAAAGGTAAATTATTATGATTACCCACACTCACTGCGTGCCGAATCATTTCCCTTAGCTTTTAAAACTACTTTAGCATGGTAACCTTTAAGTTCCTTTTTACTTTCTTTAGGGGCTGAACAAAAGACCAGCGGTCGATTATTTTGGTAGAAGACAACATCAGGAGTAAATATTGATTTAGACAAAATGGATTTTTTACTTTGCCCTCTGAAGATGATGAAAAAGGAAAACGGACTAAAGCTCTCACAGCTCGTTCATTGGCCTTTTAGCATACTTATGAAATGCGATTAAAGGGTTTGAATCGGAGGGAAAAACACACGAGCACACATGGCCTCTGTTGTCATTAATCATATCAACAGTGGGGGATTTAACAGTAGGAGATGCCGAGAACTGAGGACGAATAGAAATGAGCAAATGAAAGCGCCCAGATCAAGCATGTAGATGTATCAAAATGATCTGAAAGGATATGTTCATTTGCATACCGCACAATCCTTTTCGTATCGCTGCATGTGGTCCTTTCAATTTGGCTAAGCATTTTACTGGTGTCGTTGGCAGGATACACGGCATCACATGCATGCTTTAGTACACAAGAAAGGCAAGATCCATAGGATACAAACAGTAAACTTTTTGTCCCGGGGCTGCAAAAGCATCTGACAACTTCAGGAAGTCTAAGGCTCACAATGGCAAATTTTGTCAAATTGCTCGATACAGAAGCAGCAGAACTCAACAGCAGTCTCACAGGAAGAGGGATGAAGGCAATACCATGTCAGTATTAATGAATTGGCTTCATAGAAACAAGAAGAAAAAGTAGACACAGTGTTCAATATCTTTGCAGCTCCCCCATGAAAATCAACCTGTGGTTTACTTGCGCTCACTCGAAATGTCTAAAGGAATACTTCTTTTCCTCTCTCAATCTGCTATTGAATGGTGGTGAAAGGCAGAAGGAGGGCCGCTCCATGGGTTGGTGAGGTTATTGGCAACTTTGCCCTTTAAACTGATGGATGGTGTGACCGTGGCTGAATCCGACAGCAGGCTTGGAGCAGATAATAGTAAAAAGAACACAATCGCTCACACCAACCGTATCTTGCATTCAGACGGCGGAGCTCAGAGGAAGGGATCAGCACCAGGAGAAGGTGTTTGGGGGGGTATGTGAGTTATAGGCCTGCACTGCTGGCTAATCTTGTCTGTCTCCTTTATGGTCTCCGTGAAGGGTATGAAAACAGAATCTTGACTTTTGCACTCTTTTGTAATTGTTTATCTCGTATAGGATGGCATGCGATGACCTCTAAGATGGTCACCACAAGTTGATGCCAAATGTGTTGTTGATTTCTCAGTAGTTTTATTACTTTGGTTTAGTTTATTTGGATAGTTCATCAAAATGCACATTCACCCTGTAGATTTTCTTTAAGGGATCGTTCACCTAAAAAAATCCATTTGAAGAATGTTTGTTACCAAACAATATTGGCACCCTTTGACTTCTATTGTATGGACACGAAATTTTTTTTAGATTTTTTCAGTTTAATGATGATTTTTAAAGATTTTATTTTTATATTTTTCATGTGAATTTTAGTTAATTTTTTATCTATTTTTCCATAAGCAACTTTTTTTTTGCAATTTTATGTGCTTTAGTCTTTTGTCATTTTTTTGTCATATTGTCAGTTTATTTTTTTATATTGCTATTTAAGTTTAATTTACTTAAAATTAATTTACTTTTCATTTAGTTTAATTTCTCAATATTTTTTCTTTTGTGTTCCATAGAAATCATATACTGCACACGGCAGAATTTCTATTTTTGGGTGAACTACCCCTTTAAAACAGATTATTCAACTTTATTATTTATTTATTTATTACCTACTCATTGTTTTAAATGTACAGTATAGTTTTGCATATCCCCAACAGGGAGCCCAAACTGAGCAGCCATCACGGAAAGTTCACCTACTCTGACGTCCTCCGGACTTACTTAAATGTCATGGCACAATATCATTCAGGCATGCAGAAATAATATTCTCCATAATCATTTTGATATAGCTAGATTATACTTTTGGCATTTTAGGCAGTTTTTGTAGACATTAATACAGCGCTGCCACGTTGCCAGGTCAGCGATCAACATTTAGACTAGAGATTTAGTGGGCTGTTACCTACGTAGAACAGAACGGCCTCTAGATGTACTTTTTCTGCCCAAGAACTGTGCACTTAAACATGAAGAAAATGTTTCATCGACATCAAAAGTGACTTATCATGGACTGTTTTTTAATTGTCATTATGGGGTGGGACCACAATAATGGTCCGGCATAAAAAATTACGTGCCTTGTATGTCTATGGTCTGGATTTCTGAACGTATAGTCTATTTGACCACTTTTGAATATACAGTTGTTCTTGTACATCTTTAGTTTTCTTTGTGCTGCAAAAAAAATAAACTAAGTCTCTTTGAAAAGACTTTCACTTTGGTGGCACCTACCTGGCTCCCTTATGCAAATTCAATGATTATTTCACCCTCCAAAGCACTCGTTGTATCAAGCGTATCTTGTAAACATGACAGTTTTAGTGCTTTTGTGTGCAGTATGAATCAGATGGTCAGCGAATGGGCTGTCGACGATCCGTGGGCGTGCCGTCTGCGACTGAAACTGGAAGTCTATTCTGGCTCTGAGTTTGCTGTCTACGTTCAGCATCCAGACTGTTCGTGACCCCGGTGATCCGCCTAGTCATCCAAAGTCTGCCCTCTGCCCTTTAAACAGAGTGGCAGAGTGCCATCTGTTTTGCTCAGCTGAATAGTAATGTCTTAAGGTAAACACTGGGATGTTTTTTCCGGTCTGTCCTGACGTGCCCTTTTTTCACATACAGCATGTGTGCGTTCTGTTTTTACATTGGACTTCTATTATTTTTCAATTTTCTTGTTGTTTGTAAGCTCGAGCTGTTTTCCGTGTTGTGAGGGGAAAAGGACAGTTTTTTTTCCAAAGTTACAAACGGTAATAGCTACAGTAGGCCAGACAAATTTGCTGTCATCTATTGCTTGTGTAGAAGAATCTTTGAGTGTCTAAAATGCACATTTGAATAGAAACAAGGATTCCTAAAGATATCTCAGGAGACTTACTGTATACGAAGCATAACTAAAAACTTTATCAATATTAACTTGCAGATGTTTTGTCATAAAAACTCGTATTTTTCTACGTTGACGTAGCATAAGTATAGACCTATAGACTGTTTCGTTGGACGTACGCGCCTGGCTCGAAGTTAACTTGCGGTCTGTGTTTGGGTATTGGTTTGCCAATGGCTAGTAATCATTTTTTAAATATTTTATTTATATTCATATTTTATTGTATATGAATTGCATTCAATTAAATTTAAACCGCTCAAGAGTTATTGAGTCTTTCTGGAGGTTAGGTTTGGGCCACACAATGCTTGTTTATGTTGTTGCTGCTAAAACATACAATGGGTCTTTGAAGAATTTGTTAAAAAAAATTCGATTTCAAGCTGTGAGACAAACACACAGCTTGAGACAATATTGAAAACTTCTCTGGTTTGGTCTTCGAAAAACACCATTTCCTTTTCATTTAATCTCATTTATTAGAACATGTTTAAAGTGATTGTCATTTGGCTGTCCGATCAACTTCTTAAATCACGTTAACAATGCAGATGTAATCTCTGATTGAATGCCTGTTTGCTGTGCCCAATGAGGAGGTTTATGAAGCTTGTGCACCAACTTTTATTCACTGGCCCAGCAGGTGTTGGATGTCCAGCTTCCAGATGGTTGTGCAGGCTGCTGCTCCCACTGGCAGGCCAGATGCAGCTGTTTGGACCACAGTCTGATAGATTTTTCTGCAGACTCTCGCTGTGACCAGGCCTGGGTCACTCCTGCTACGCCCTCTGTGTGCACTGACATTTACCACTGAACAGAGGACCCAACCGGGCCACTGGCGGAGGGAAAGGTGAAGAGATGCGTTTTTGCAGAGCTGGGATGTTGTGGTGTTTAGGTGGCTGTGTAGAGGAGGGCATTGTTCTGGACAGAGATAAAACGGGATGTGAAGGGAAACACTCGTCTCAGTTGCAACAATCTTTTCACACTAGAGACAGTAAGTGTCTGATGTGTAGATGAGCGAACTTTATTTTCTTGACATCTAATACCTATTTTCAGTTTGTGCATTTATGTTTTTAAAGACAAATGCAGAAAAAAAACGTTCTTTTTACCTGTCAAAATGAAGAACAGCATTTAAAAAATACCCATCAATGTTTCCAAAATTCAATAAATGATCAAAAAAGATTGGGTAACGCTATAGGTGCTGTAGCTGTTCTCAGTCAGGTTGTCTCTTTGAACACATACGGCCATATAGATTTTTTTTTGCAGCTGACATTTACACCCGACTCTTCCTGGTGGCACTGACTCCATCGGCTTTCATCAATGAAGTCTCAAGCGTAATCACACTTGAGGTCTGTCACAGCACCTGCTCGGTGGCCATCGCCACGTCTCTTAAAGGGACAGTTCACCCAAAAATAAAAAATTCTGTCTACCATAGTAGGAAAAATAACAAAAGTGCCCCAGAACTGTTTGCTTCCCTACATACTTCAAAATATCTTCTTTTGGGTTCAACAGAACAAAGAAATTTATTAAGACATGTTTCCTACTATGGTAGTCAATGGTGGCCAAGAACTGTTTGGTTACAAGCATTCTTACAAACATCTTTCTCCGTGTTCATCAGAACAAAGAAATTTATACACATTTGGAACAAATTGATGGTAATTAAATGAAGACCACAGCCACAGAGCGGTCGTGCATGTGTATGCCCAAAATAGACCCTTCACTATGTGTGGCAATGTCATACGTTGCGTTTATGTTTCCTCTGCAACTTAATCACAGCTACGCTCCATGTATAAACAGAGTAAAACTCTGCTTTGAGTATCATCACAGGACAACATTTATAAACATAACATCACTATTGTAAGTACAGTACAGTATGTTGGTATCAGAACACCAAACCTGTACACTGCGTTCCAAATTATTATGCAAATTGGATTTAAGTGTCGTAAACATTTAATTTTATATTGTTCAATTAAACTTATGGATGGTATTGTGTCTCAGTGCTCTTTGGATCACTGAAATCAATCTCAGACACCTGTGATAAGTAGTTTGCCAGGTGAGCCCAATTAAAGGAAAACTACTTAAGAAGGACGTTCCACATTATTAAGCAGGCCACAGGTTTCAAGCAATATGGGAAAGAAAAAGGATCTGTCTGCTGCCGAAAAGCGTCAAATAGTGCAATGTCTTGGACAAGGTATGAAAACATTAGATATTTCACGAAAACTTAAGCGAGATCATCGTACTGTGAAGAGATTTGTGGCTGATTCAGAGCACAGAAGGGTTCGTGCAGATAAAGGCAGAATGAGGAAGGTTTCTTCCAGACAAATTCATCGGATTAAGAGAGCAGCTGCAAAAATGCCATTGCAAAGCAGCAAACAGGTATTTGAAGCTGCTGGTGCCTCGGGAGTCCCGAAAACCTCAAGGTGTAGGATCCTCCAGATGCTTGCAGTTGTGCATAAACCTACTATTCGGCCACCCCTAACCAATGCTCACAAGCAGAAACGGTTGCAGTGGGCCCACACATACATGAAGACTAATTTTCAAACAGTCTTGTTTACTGATGAGTGCCGTGCAACCCTGGATGGTCCAGATGGATGGAGTAGTGGATGGTTGGTGGATGGCCACCATGTCCCAACAATGCTGCGACGTCAGCAAGGAGGTGGTGGAGTCATGTTTTGGGCTGGAATCATGGGGAGACAGCTGGTGGGCCCCTTTAGGGTCCCTGAAGGTGTGAAAATGAACTCTGCAAGGTATGTAGAGTTTCTGACTGAGCACTTTCTTCCATGGTACAAAAAGAAGAACCATGCCTTCCGTAGCAAAATCATCTTCATGCATGACAATGCACCATCTCATGCTGCAAAGAATACCTCTGTGTCATTGGCTGCTATGGGCATAAAAGGAGAGAAACTCATGGTGTGGCCACCATCCTCCCCTGACCTCAACCCTATTGAGAACCTTTGGAGCATCCTCAAGCGAAAGATCTATGATGGTGGGAGGCAGTTAGCATCAAAACAGCAGCTCTGGGAGGCTATTCTGACATCCTGCAAAGAAATTCAATCAGAAACTATCCAAAAACTCACAAGTTCAATGGATGCAAGAATTGTGAAGGTGATATCAAAGAAGGGGTCCTATGTTAACATGTAACTTGCCCTGTTAGGATGTTTTTGATTGAAATAGCTTTTGATTTCAGTAAATATGACCTCCTAATGCGGCAAATTCAACAAATGACCATTTTCAGTTTTTTACAACCTATGAAATGTTTTCAAACTCTGTTGTGCATAATAATTTGGAACAGTGCATTTTGAGTTTTTCATTTTTTAAATAAATACTGTTGTCAGTGGGAGGTTTGTTCAATAAAATTCCAAATGTACCCTAACTGTTGATTACTTGAAAATTATACTGACTGTCATTTGCATCGACAAATTAGGAAAACCAGAGAAAGATATCATTTGCATAATAATTTGGAACCCAGTGTATATGGGTTGAGTATTAATATCAAATCAATTGGCATTAATCCATTTCTGCGCTGCTATATCAGCTTTTACTCATTTGGTTGTTCTGATTCCCAGACACAAGTGCAGTGAGGTCAGACGCTGTCTGCCTTATAAATCATCCCAAAGGTGTCTAAAGAAGTTCAGGTCTGTGCTTTTTGCAGGACAGTCAAGTTCTTTTACTGTATATCAGATTTTGTAAACTGTTTCTTTACACAGTACGTTTGCACTTGCAGTGTATCTTCACTAATGAATTATTGCACGGCGATACTGAGATATGAGTCATAGTTTGTGTTAATATGCAAGACGTCTGTGTTAGCTTCCAGAACTTTTGCTGTAGTTATCAATAGTTTTAATAACGTAATTAAGTAAAAATATGGTTCTGCCAGTCCTTGACTACCATCTTTATCGCTGTGGTAAAGAGGCTGATATCCATTTGTTTTAATTTAGTAGTGAAATGACAGTAGCATGGGGCAATAAAATTAAAGCTATTGGCTTTTTCTGAGAATTGAAGTGAAACTAGCTTTATGTATATGGTTGTTATTCTTTGTGGTTATTTACTTGCCCATTTTTACTTATTTCATTTTTATTCCATTGTTGTGAATGATGACATCTTTATTGGAGAAATATATGTTAGTGTCATGAAGAATTGGTGAGTGTAGTAAAATTGCATGGAATAATGTTGTTTTGCATATATAAAGTATATACAGTAATTTCTGTATTGTTTCCCAGAACAAATTTGTTTAGAATTTGTTCATTCGTAGCTCATGAGACATTTTATTAAGGAAAATATAGCATTTGTAGATGTTTCTCCTGGTTGATTTGATGAAAATACAGATACAGTATAGAGCAAGTACTTAATGTGCATAACAAATCTTATAAAGCTCAATTATACGAGAGCAGATTTGTTGACAAATATGAGCACATTTTGAGACATGCTAAAAACACGAATAAGTTACTCATTGCTCATCATCACTTTTGAGACAAATGTCTCAGTTTGCTCTCCATCAAATCTCATTGCTGATAAGAAAAGACTGAGGTTTTAAAGAGGTCTAATTTGTTACCGTTACGGCTGTTGAAGTTAAAACCTTCCGTGGAAAACCAGTCTCCCGTTCTAACACAGATGGTGTACGACTGAATTTGCTAATGATGCATTGCAAACTAGATTTCGACAGGCTGTAACATGCTTTCAGGAGATGGGAAATTGCTTTGGATTTTCACTGCATCTGAAAGAAAATGACTCACAGGCTGTGTTGTGGCTACATTCTGATATCCTGCTATTATCCTTCACCACTCATTTTGAGGTTGTAAGGTCTAATGAGTAGATTATATGACATGGAGTGGGATTACAGCGCTTTAGTCCTGATAGCTGTTTCTTTTCCCGTGCTGTGGTTGCAGGAGAATTTGTTTGCTTCCAGACTCTCTATGGGGAGAATTAATTCAGGCATTATGGGTAAACTGAGTTCCTGTGCCTCACTGATGGATCCACAGTCCGGCTATCAAGCACTGCAGAAATTCTAATGAGGGTGAATTACATGCATAAATTATGGCTTCAGTTTTGGAATACTGCTAAAACAAACAAGCTCTGGAGTTTTGTGAGAAACTCTTCTAGCACTTTTGCCCAGTTTCAGTGTTAATGTAGTCACAAAGTAAGTCCCAAGTTTAGATCTTCAGTATCACAGAGGGCTGAGTTTATGAGTGGAGACAGTGGATGGGTTTAATCCGTTTTTTCCCCTCCTCACTGAAGGGAAACGAAAAGCCAGATTTTCTCCGAAAGAGTTGGGTAAACCCACAATTGTTTTGGCTGCGTCTGTAACTGCCTAACTATTACTCCCACTAAAAATTATGTTCATCTCTCTTGCTTCTCTCTAGGAATCAACTTTAAATTGTGAGCAGTCTGTACAGTAGATTAAAAAGCTACAGCTTTATAGTAGTTAAGATACAAGCTTTCTTTTTAAAAAGGCAGTTAACCTAACACAAGATAAACTGTATTAAATAGTATTTAACTGGAACAGAATCATAGCGATCACACTAAAAAGGTTTATTTTCAACCCGGCATTGGGTCAAAAATGGCAAACTCAGCCATCGGGTTAAATTAAACTCTAAATACATTGTTGGGTCAAATATGATTTTTTGGGGTTAAACAACCCTGCATGGGTTAATATACAGCCCAACGTTTGGGTTTGTCCCATTTTGACCCAGAATGTTTTAGAATGAGCAATATATAATGTACAAATACATACGTTTAGTGGGAAGTTTAATTAATTTCAGAAGCTTAAATCTTTTGGATCTGTTCAGCTGAAATGAGATACTTAACAATTAAGTTATTTAATAATAACAAAATGGCACTAATACAACTAATACACCGAAAAAAATGCTGGTTTATTTGTTTATTTGTGAGGTGGTTATTTCGTATGTATTCGTACAAGGTGTATCGTTCAAGAACGTGTGATTATTAAAAGCAATAATGAAGCCTCATCCCCAAACTTGCCCTTAAACCTAACCGTTACTGCATGAATGAGATTGTATGAGTTTATACGAATTAGCCACCAAACCTTGAATTTTCACTAATTTGTGTTGTGAACTGAAACACTGTCACTCTGAATTATGTTGTGTTAGTAGTTTGGCTACTTTTAGGCCGGGATTCTCTTCGTTTGCACCTGCATTTATGCCTTTCACAACACTGAAATGCCTCTATGCTTTTGGCTTTAGTTAGTTAGTCCCCATCAGTGCACAGAAATGCTCTATTGTTATACTTTTATATAACCCACACACGGCTGCTCTTTTTACATTATAGCATTTTCCTCAACATTAATTTTTCCATTGTGCCCTTCGCAGGCGGCGAGACCTTTTCGAAGAAAAGTGCAGATGTTAAAAACGTATTAAAATGTTTTCATCCAAGACCAGCGGGGAACATTGTCATTTTCTCGCCCCTCATCCATTCCATCAGAGCCCACCAATGTCATCTTCTCTAGTTGTGTTTAATAAGAAAACCATGCTGAGTCAAATTATTACAAACTAATGAAGTCTCCTCACAGCTGTATCTCAGAAAAGAGCTGATAAGGTGACGAACATGCCAAGCAATCAATTACGCTTTCCAGTTCAGAGAGAAGGAAGGGAGGTGGACGGAGATGAGTGGAGGCAAGGCAGCAGGTGGTTTGTTCGCTATGGACGTCCGTCTTCCTGCAAGCAGCCACGCAGCAGAGATAAAGGCAGTCCGGCTCGATACCTTCGTGCTCGGGTGGCTTTTGTCACATGAAATACGGGCACACCATTCTTTTGGTGTGTCCTCAGATCCTGTCTTACCTCGTTTCTCTCTTCTTCCATTGGATGTCTTGTGCTCACACCAGATTGAACTTTTTTATAAGCGTTACATACAGACGCAAGGGCAATTCACACTGGGTGGCTTTTTAAGATTAAAAGCAACTAAATAGAGCTCTACAGAATTGAACATAAGGTATTTATGGGCACATTAACTCCCCTGCGGTGTTTTTTCAGATATTCATACTTAATATGCTCATCCCTCCGTCGGATTCATATGCTGCTCTGCATGTTAAAAGTAGAAGTATTGATGACTTGCATAGTCTTAAAATGTTTAACTTTTAAGTTCAGTCCACTTATTTTAAGTGATTTTATAGATATTTGCAGATTTGATCTACAGTTTGAAGGAACCCAAAAGAAGATATTTTGAAGAATGTTGGTAACCAAACAACACTGGACCCCATTGACTTCCATTGTATGGACACAAAACCGCTAAAATATTTTTCAAAATATATTCGTTTGAACGCCACAGAAGAAAGAGTCATATACAGGTGAATAAATGATGACGTAATTTTATTTTTGGGTGAACTAGTATCTGTCAGTGTCTGAGAATGGGCAGACATTTTCACAAATGTCCAGTGATTTTTGTTGATGGATGTTGAAAGGATGTTCCTTCAGATTTTTGTCATGCTCTCTCATAAGCCAAGATCTGAGAGTATTTGCAGCTAACACAAAAAAGTCATCGAGTCCACAAACTAGCTTCTGTTCCATTAAATGAACTCCTGAAGGTCTTCAGGATCGGTGCGAGGAATGGAAAGAGCTATTAGGAGTGGAGATGTTGTTTGGAAGCAGGATCTCCCAAAGCCCAGATGTGTTTGTCATTAAATGGGAGATTCGGAGGCCTTTACAAGAGATGACAAAACATGGCTTTTTTACCCTCAAATTAACCTGTAGGACAAGAATTGTAGTATCTTTTCTTCCGTTTCAGTAAGCACAGCAGTTTTGTCAGATTTGCTTCATTAAGCCTAAAAAATAAGCTAAAATAAGCATTTATTTGCCCCTCAAAATACAGCACGCTAAGATTCCCCATTTTCTCCCTCCTTGTCTTTTCCTCGGGGACCCGTCAAACAGAACTGGGTAAGGTATTGCTGACTATGCTTTTGTAAATGGCTGTTTTTTATTCAGCTGCGGTTTTCCTCGAAACTCTGAATAGTTGTAGTAATAACATGGTTGAATGGTGAAAGTTTTTCTTTTAAGGCATTTTGAGTGAGGACGAGCTCTATCGTACAATCCAGCGATGTGTGTACTCATCTGAATAGACAGTGAGGTGCACCAGCTGTTTGCGAGCAGCTCTGTTAATGTGCATCCTGCGTCCCAGCTGGCTCCTTACACGGCCTTTCTCGCCCCGCGCTCTCCCGCACAGCAAATCAAACCAACACTTTGACATTTTCTACTGATCTCCTAATTGACTTGGATATTAGCTTCAATAACAGCTAAAGGGACCTTACAAGGCGCAGCCTAACAGGCGACGGTTTGGGAAAAGACGTCCGGCGTGTTTTGTTGGTCTTTTGACACCCCCGTGTTTGTATATAAGACGTATGGATGAACGCATGTGTATACTGTAAATGTCATGTGTTTAGCTTTTTTGCTTGTTGCCTTCATTGGAACGATAGTAAGAGAACGAAAAATGGAGGCTGATGGCTCTGGGAAATTGCCCAAGTCAGTCTTAAAGAGTCATGAAAATTCTGTCATCATTTACTCGTGCTCATGTTGTTCCAAACCTGTATACATTTTTTTGTTCCGTTGAACAGAAAAGAAGATATTGTGAATAATGTGGGAAACCAAACAGATCTGGCGCACCATTCACTTTGTGTTCAGCAGAACAACAAAATTTATTCCAGTTTGGAACAACATGAGCACGAGTAAATGATGACAGAATTTTCATTTTTGGGTGAACTATCCCTTTAAATTTGTGTTGCCTGCATATATGCACCATGGCTCATATATTTATATCTTCATTAAATGTAAAAACGAATAAAAATGTTTATTTAACCTCGCCCCAACAGCTTTTATCCTTCAACTAGTCCGACATAAATGAAGCGTACACAAAGCCGTTGTAGGATGAGGCATTTCCTGTCATAAATAATGATTCTAATGAAAACGATGTGGGTTTATTAAATGATAAAAGAAAGCCAGTCGAAGCCTGCATTATTCATGAATGGAAATGTTTACGTCTCATGCAGCACTGATGATTTATGCTTTGTGTTTCTGATGTATTGAATCTGTGTTGAAAGTATTCGCTGGAAAGCGGATTCTGAAATTCCGTCTGAACTGCGAAGAGGAACGGAGTCACGCATCCGAGGATGGTTGCGTTCGGGGTGGGCCACTGTCAGAAAGAATCCCCTCTTTCCTCCGGCCCTAAGAATGATTGATGGAGGCCAAAAGCAGGTGTGAAAGAGTAATAATGCTGGTGGGAGTAAAAGAGGAAATGACAGTAAGATGGACTGAAGGGTTGGTACCGTCTGGCTGACGGGATTCTCAGAAACGTTCTCTCTCTTTATCGTCCACCTAAAACCCCAACACGGCAATTTCCTCCGATGTTAAAAGCTGCATGATTACCTTTAATTCTTAATGAAGGCTTTGGTTTGCTAAGTGTAAGGGAACCTAAAATTGGTATAATCGACCAGAAAAGCCCTCAGCAGAGTCATTGTGATTTCACTTGCTCTAAAAGCAGCATTTAGTCATTGTGGGAAGGGCAGAAAATGGACCCGTTGATCCGTCTAAATGACAATACTCTAGCTTTGGTCAGTGCTCTTGTTTTAGCTGTGCGGTTTTGAATAACTCTGTGAGTTTTCTTCTCTTTCAAAAACAGAGAGAAAGTCCTTGTGATGGAATAGCTGAGCACAGTCAAGGCAGAATCTCTGTTGTTTGGTTTACTTATACAATCTGAAAGACTGCAATTTGTTTATACAGAAAACTTAAAATGTTGTTCGGTACTGGAAATAATTGAAATGTTAGGTATGGAAAAAGGTTTAGATAAGTGTTCGGTGTACATTTCTCAAAGGGCATCACAATGCAAACATATTTTGTACAAACAAGATTGATGATCAATAATTAAAATGTCGATTGTATGACATTTGCGGCATCTAGTGGTGAGGCTACGAACTACAACCAATGGTTTCCCTTTGGATGCACTACGGTGGCTGACACAGGACTAAGATGTTGTCACGTTTTTGCTTCTTTGCCAAAGGAGTTAGCGTATTTATGAAACACGCTCTGTTGAGCAGTTCGTCCGTTTAGGGCTACTGTAGAAACAACATGGCGAATTCCATGTAAGGGGACCCGCGGTGTTTGTAGATACAAATAGCTCATTCTATTAAGGTAATAAAAGCATAACGCTTCATTATGTTAGTTCTTTATACACCCCTGAAGACATACGTAGTTATCTACATTATGTTGCATTTCTGTCAATAGATCCTCCACAAACAGCAATTTCACCCTTAAATAAATGAACTGAATGTAGTATGTTAACGTTTGGGCATCACGTCACACTGCTTCATTGTCGTTCGGGTACCAAGACTGTCAAAATGATGATATTTTACTGTGTATTGTGTGTTTTCAGGCTGTGTGCATTGGAGCACAGGAAGAGGAGGACAAGACTGAATGTGAACCAGGATTTCAGGAGAAGGAATATCATGCGGAGTACAACGGAGGATTTCTCAGAGATGTTCCTCTGCTGCAAGGTACAGCAATGATGTCATCAACAATTATACAATTCTCTCTCTTTCTGTCTGTCTGAATCACATGTGTACGCCAGCTGGAGAAAGAACAGTTCCCCAAGGCTTTGGTGAATTTTGATTGTTTATTATTCTCATTATCAAGTGCAATACTTATTCATTTATTAAAAAAAGAGAGGAAATAAAAGCCGCAGTGTCCAAACAAAACATCAAAATGCTCGGGTGCTCATAAATTATTCTGCTTGATTGTGGATGTTTACAAAGCCTTTGTGATTCCCCACTCTTCCACTGTCTGCCTCGAGGAACGCTTGCCACAGCACACAACTCTCTGCATAGCGATCGGCATAGACGATCTGGCTGATGTAGCGGGAGGAACCAGACGATTTCTGCATCATAGTTTCTCAGAGACACTTAAGACAGATGTTATCAAAACACAAAAAGGTAGAGAAACAGAAACTTTACAGACCTCATGAATTTGGAATTAGATTTTGCTTTGTGTTTCTTTGCTTTCACCTTCGACTAGCAAATCACGATTCGACTGTGACATAATTAAATCCTATTGGCTAGTTAGGGAGGCCAACATTTCCATATGTCCCAAAGCTTAATGTGGAGAATCAAGTTTAAATTATTCATAAGTTTTAAAAAATGTAGTGCATCAGTCATGATTTTTGTATTTTGGAGCTTGATGGGGTGTTCACAGTTTGTGGAGATGGGCTGATTTTGTGTGTTTTGTGGTTTTGAACCCCACGGAACACTTGTACACCTTGAATGGGATGTAAGTCGCTTTGCATTAGTGTCTACCAAATCTAAATAAGACATACAGTGATTTAACACAAGAAAGAAAGCCATTCTTGTCAAGTGAATTCCTTTTCCTCGCAGGTCTCGGCGTTCACACAATAAACTCTCCCGAGACTCCAAGAATCAAAGTGATTAATTAAATTACAGTCTAATTACACATTAGGCATGTACTTCCCCACAGGACACCCTTACACCGCCTCTCAACAATGAGGCAACACCATGAGCGCTTTGAGAGCAATAACATATTAATCAGTTCTTCAAAGAAATGATAAACACTGTGTTATGCTTGGTGGAATTATAACTCGCCCACCTCTTGAGCCAAATTAATAAAATGAATGAAAAAACTATTCAGTGGTGTTCACATCAGGGATGTCCAGAGGTCCTGTACAGCTTGTGAATGCAGATCAGGCCGGAGAGCAGACACGAAGCGGAGGTCAGAGCCGCCCGCGGTGAGAGTCAGACATACACTCAGACAGGTTGGAATACATGCGGGAGGGGTTTGTACTACAATGAACTGTTTTTGTGGGAAATCCGTAGAGCTTATACGACTGTTTTGCCGGGGTTTTTTGTCATTTTTATAATCCAGTTTTCATTTAACTTTGAGGTAACATCTGGTTATTTAAATGGATAATTCACCCAAAAATGAAAAATCGTTTATCATTTATTTACCCTCATTTCATTGCAAACCTGACAGACATTCAGTCTTCTGCAGAACACAAATAAGATATTTTGAAGATTGTTGGTAACCAAACAACTCTGGCCTCCATTGATTTTCAATGTACGGACATAAAACCACCGAGACATTTCTCAAAATATCTTCTTTTGTGTTCCACATAAGAAAGAAAGTCATTCATGTTTTGATCAACACAAGGTCGGTTAAATCCAGCATTTTAGTGTCTTACGTCACAAACAAACCTTAAGCTTTAACAGATCTGTGGGCTAACAGAAGCGATTTGTTTAATCTGAGTTTTTGTGCTCTTGTGGAGTCCTGCCATAGTTGATAAAAAAATCAAAAAACTTCTTCATGATTGTCACAATTCACTGGTCCGCGTCCCCTCCGAGATTCCTAGTAATGTCTTCAAGCTTTTCTTTGACTCCTCTGGGATAGGCAGTAATGCCTTGCTGGCACAGCTTGCGGCCCCAGTGGGAATCCAGCGTCTCTGCCAAAAGTGTCTTTCTCTTTCCTCTCCACTTCTCAAATTGACAGTCGTGTCAACAGGTTGCACAGCTACAAGAAGAATGGGCATTGTAGTCTGCCAAGACAGTGCTGCGGATGCTGCAGTTTGCGTTTTATCTGCACGTTTGTGTGTGTGACTGGGCATGACTGTTGTGTTTGCGCGCAGTCACCGATTTGGAGCCGGCGGTTTGACCGCTGTTCCAGCTTTCCGGGTTTGGGGGATCATTGATCCATGTAATTAGAACAGTGAGAATAGAGGTAGTCCTTACAAAAGATTGTTCCCTTTGAATTTCAATTTATTTAAGCTACAGAACATGATTACGCTGACAGGAAACACCATTCAAGACTATTACGCTGACAGCAGGAGCAACGCGGTGAAAGCAAAGTCATCAGGCCCGAAATGCATTGAAAAGTGCAACTTTTTCAGATATAAAAATATATATTTTATCACCTATACAGCAGTCTTGCCTAAAGTTTGTTCCTTCAATCTTTTTGATTTTATTCTGTTCGATTGGGAAGTGCGGTGAGGCGTTTTGTCATCTTGGGACCCAGCGATCCATGCACACAGGGACAGAGCTCAGTTCCGCTTTACTGGGTCTCCCTGTATCTTTCACGTACTTCTATTACCTTGAATATGCTCCTCTCAGCAAAGCGCAATACACGAAAACGTTCCCGTTTCCCGAACGCAACAGTCTCAGAACGATAAATGTGCGAATCAGGTTGTAAAGCTAAATTTCAATGCAGAGATGGTTATCACGCTGCATTGTTTGTGAAAGCGCAATCTCTCCGTCAGGAAAATACACAGTTTTCAGAAAGCTTAGCTGTGATAAGGACTTTATCAGCTGAAATGTTGAGGATCAAGAATTTGAATTTCTGTGCGTAGAAACTTGAGAAAAGTACATCTGCTACAAATATCATTTGGTTTTAAGGCTGCAGGCTGCATTTTTCCTACAGTATGTTGAATTTTGTTATGAAAGTTTCTATTGAAGTTGCATTAAAATAGACTTTAAACCATTCATTCAGAAACAGTTTAGAGAGCATTTGATTTGTTAAAAACCTGGATATACCATCGATTGATAAGTTACTATTTATAGATCCGTGTTTAAATAAAAAGATCATTTTGTTTCATTCTGTGAACTAGTGACAACTGAAAAAAGTCCAAATGAAAATTGTTTTTATTTGCATTTATTTGCAGAAATATGAAACGGGCCAAATTGACTATTCAGTCATATTCGCAGATCTTGAATGCAAAGATAAAGAAAAGTATTTGTTTTTAAACAACACAACACTAATGTTTTACATGTATTTTAGGATCAGTTCAAAAATGAATATATGATCGAATAAGCCTGATTTTTCACAACTTTCATGTGTCTTTCACATTGATGTTGGGTGACTTTATGTCATTCCTGTAGTTTGTTTCTGTTAAAATTCAACAGACACTGGACTGGAATCGCCACAATACCGTACATGCAGAAATGCCGATTAAAGACAAAAGTGGTTCCACGGCTGTATATGTGGAAAACATTTCTTTTGTTAACTTTCCAGTACACCTGCATTGCCTCAAAGCTATAATAATCAAAAAACAACTGAACTGCAATTTCAATTTCACAGTGAACTGAAATAACTTATATTGCTAAACATATGCAAGTTATAGAGGATTACGACATGAAATAGTTGTTTTCTAGCATAAAATTGCAGTAATTTGCAGGAAGCATTATAGCAACACTGGCGTGTGTCAAACTCAGAATACCTGGACACTTCCATTATAGTTTTAAAATAAAGCGTTATCACAGACACAAGTGTTTGTTGTAACAGCATCATGCAGGAATGAGGTTATTAAGAGCGCTGTCTTGCTGTGTGTGTGCGCTTTACCAGCGTGTGTGTGGGGTGAGTTTGCGTTTGCAGGTGTGTGGCTGCCGGTGACTCATCGCTGGTGTCAGAGGCACTCAGCTGTACAGGTGACATATGCAGATTTATGTAAATGCTTTGCTCTTCTTTCCTCCGGTTTGGTCAGTCCTGTGCAGTAATTATGCGGATGGAGTCTCGAGGTACTTATGACGAGAGTCCCGGGTCAACAAAATGAATTAAAACCATGCACGGGGGTCTAAATGCCTATGGTGAACATTAATATGAATTCGTATCGCATGTATGTTTGAAAAGGCATGATTTTGTTGTTTATGTATATGCTTACGTTTTTTTAAACCTTTAGAACTTCTTATAGCTCATAATAAGAGACAATAAAATGAGTATTTTGATTAATCTAATAGGGTTTTACGTTTTTACACAATGTCCTATCAGAGGACATATAAAGATTTCCTAAAGCTTTTTATTATTATTTTGACCTATTCATATTGAATGAATGAATGATGCATTTATATAGCGCTTTTCTGTGTATTGCTGTACACCCAAAGCACTTTATAATCATATGAGGGGGGTCTCTCCTCAGCATCCACCTGGATGATGCGACGGCAGCCACACTACACGCTCACCACATACCAGCTATAGGTGGAGAGGAGAGAGAGAGATAGAGCCAATTCAGAGGGTGGGGATTATTAGGAGGCCATGATTGACAAGGGCCAGTGGAGGGGATCTGGCCAGGACACCGGGGTTACACCCCTACTCTTTACGAGAAGTGCCATGGGATCTTTAATGACCACAGGGAGTCGGGACCTCGGTTTAACGCCTCGGTTTAACGTCTCATCCGAAGGACGATTGTGCTGTAAGAGGTTTTCAATGATAGTGGAATGTGTGCGTACATGTGCATGCGTTCATATGTTTCAAAGCAAGTCAGCAAAAGAATAATGTTAAAGTTTCAGGTAACACGAAAGTTAATGAAAGTAAATAAAGATAGAGGTTAGAGTGTAATAAGCAGTGTAATAAAAGAATTTGTTATCTTAATTTGTCATTTCTTCGCATTAAATTGAAGATTCAATGCATTTAAAAATGTGAAAATATAGCATGTAAACTGAGAAGTCCATCTGTACATATAAATTAAAATGTTATTACTTTCTTTCATACAATCAAATTCTGCAAACGGAATTAGAAATCACAAATGCTTAACCTTGAGCAGGCACTAACAGAAACGGAGCATTCTCTCAGATAGGATATCGTTTTTATATTGCTGAAATCCAATAAAGTGCCGTGCTCTCATTTCTCTGGATACTCACAGTGTAGGTATCTCCACCCTCCCTGTCCTATAGTATAATGAAGAAGAAAAATTGGAATGCAATTTTATGAAAGCCAATGAGATTGATCTTTTCTTCTCCCAGAGCCCCTCACCGTTAATTCAACACCAGCTCCAATTTCACACACTTATTATCCCGCCGCTGCTCGGCCCAAAAATACAAACCCTTCTCGGCTCTAAACTCCTCCGCCGCTGGGAAATTAGAATATCACCCGACGCAGATCAGAGAGAGAGATCACATATCAAAGTACAAGGTGACACCTGTGAGTATTGAGTCGCAGCCTGAAAACCGCACAATTAATTTTTTTCCTCAGTGGGCACCGAACTGGTTTAGCCTGATTTACTTTTCTCGCAAAACTTTGGCTCTTTGAGAGTTCGCCTGCTAATCCCATGTGCGTTTTGCGTACCTGAACCCATTACTAAAGTAAATTTAAATGAGTGTGTGAAAATTATGCGTAATATAAGACTTCTCAGAAGTGACTGGAGCTAGAAGTTTCTTAATGGAAATGTGTTTGTTGCTTCAGCCTGGGACGTTTTTTCAGGCTCCCCATTGGCACTTCAAACATCAACTCGTATTTATTCTTGTTGCTCACTATTACATCACACAGGACCAGATCTCTGTACCAGTCTCAGCTTGAATACAGACATATCTATATTACAGAGTGTCTGATTTACTATCAGCCTTATAGCAGTGAGACTGTTGTGATGATGGCCAATAAAGACACAATAAGTCAGCGTTTGAAAGCTCTCAGTTCATACGTTGTCTCCGCAGGTCTGGCACTGTGGCTGCTGATGGTTTAGTCTGTTAAGTACCTCTTCCTGGAAAGATGTTTGACTTTCTTTGCTGTGTTGTGCTTGACTTTTATTGTATCGTCTTGAGTGCACCCGGTGTTTGGCATTGCTTGCTGGTTTGAAATAATTGCTGCTCTTTGCATTTACAAGGATAAGTGTTACATGTAGAAAAGCAGACTCATTTAAGTAAAGACTTGACTGGCTGTAAAATGACTGAAAAGTGCTGTTGTCGTGGTAAGATATGATGACGGCTTATGGGAACCTTTGCTAAAGATGCCTCCAGCCTTATGGTATTAAATGCAGTCATGGTTTTATTAGTCTAGTCAAAGCTGTTTTATTGATTCTGAACAAGCCAGTATGACTATATAAAAATGTATTAATGGTATAGAGCCATAAAAATATACAGTGGTGGAGATACCATTGTATTTTTATGACAGTATATTAAATTGTAATAATTAATTATTAACCTTTTTTTTAACCAGGAAAAGTACATCTTTTCCTTAGAAACTCACAATGTCACTCGCCAACAAATGACCTATACAAATATTATTTTCTAAACAAATTGAATGAAAGTTCCCAAATATATGCCTTCCTTTTGTCAGTCAATCACAAAAGATTTTTGAATAGAAATATTTTATACTTTCTGTCCACGTGTAGGTCTAAATCTGTTGAAGCTCCAGCAAGCACATACATTTATTATAAAAGTAATCCAAATGAATACATCTGAAGAGAAACGCTTACCGTTTATGAGGAAACCATAAAAAAAATAAACACACCCATTATGTGCTTTATTCAAATGACGTGATGCCATGTTTGCTTTTAGCACTCTTACGGGTTTCAGTGTAGTAAAATTAGCTTAGAAAAAAAAACGTTTTCTCATACACATACACCTATAGTTTCACTTCAGAACATATTCAATAACCCACTTGAATCATTTGAAATACTTTAACAATGGTTGTATGTGCTTTTTGAACTTATGGAGATAAAGTTATGATTTTTTTTAATTAGCAATTAAATCGTCGGAAGTCAGAGACATCTGGGATAAATAAATCAATAATAAAAGAAGTTTCATTTTTGGGGTGAACTGTTCTTTTAATTGCTGTGTTTAAAATTGAAAAGTGGTTAAAGAAAAACTTTGTATTATTATTATTCATGTTTTATCTCTCTGTGTAGCACAAGCCCTGTGTAGAAGAACCCCAGTCTCTCAACATGGCTTCTTTCAGATCACACCCCTCTCACAGCTGTTATTTTACAACATTAATCACGCAGCCCACATACAACACGGCCCGCTGCCACTTTTTGGGGATATTTTTAATTGACTATAAATCAGGCACATGCTTGACAAATGACGGTAATTACAGTGCAGCGGTTACAGTGCTAGAGAGAGTGCTTCCCTTCAGTAAAGAGAGGGGTCAGCGGGGTGAGGCAAACACTTGTGTGAGCGTGCACGTGTGTGTGTGCGAGAGAGGATCTCAGTCCACCTGTTTCACACTGCGTGTGTGTACATTTGTGCCTGCCTGTCTCACACTTGAGTGACCTTCAATGTGAGCAATTCTGACCTTGGGCTCAAATATAGGGCATGAGAATTACACGGTGTGAGAGGGCAGGCCATCAAACAAAGATGTGCTTTAGGAAATGCTCCGAAGATTAGGCAGGGTTAACATTTTGGCGATGGAAAGAACATTGAGGAATGAAGTCAAGAACACGCACATAAAGTTCTCGACATTTTCTTTGGCTTGGGGTGTCTGTAAGTCCCTCTAGATGGATGCTGTGTGCCTTTGAGGTCCTTTGGTAAAACTTGTTCTTCCCACTTGCTTAAATATAGTTCCTGCAGGGATGCCTTGACCTTCTGATGCTTGTCCGCTCGCCTTCTTGAGCGCTGACCCAAAACTTCCAGGACGGGCAGGCTGGTTGTGGAGGGAGGTAATGGGATTGAGTTCTAGGACACCATTGAGAAGAAGGTGGCCTGGGGGAGCGGACCCTACTGGCAGCTGTTCCCTGTCCGCCCTGGGCACACTGACTGCCATTTGATCTCCTCCGCAGTAGCAAACCGCACTATGCAAAATGGCCCCACTCCACTCGCTAACCTACTTAGCGGGGGAATTTACATTTCGGATGCAAATCGAGGTTGCATCTGCCCGGACTTACAAACACCCATTCACGAAAGCAAAATAAGCAAACATGTTTAATTCAAAACCGCCTGTTCTGTGAGGCGTGTGTTCATCAATTAGTAACATGATCTTTTTAATTGCGGCTTTGAAGGAGAATTTAAAGAGTGTAGCATGTTTCACGCTGATACAAAGTGTCGGAATTAATGGTCTCCGGTGTTCGACAGTCGCCTATTCAAATTAACTCGGAAAACCAAACCATTAGAGTGGAATCTGCTACATCTTCGCCGCGTAAAAGGTCAACGGCAAACTTATACATTTTAATGAGCACTTGGAATTCCTAGGCTTATTTGCCATAAATTTGAATAAGTGAAGAATTGAACAATTGGCTTTTAAAGCTGTTTCAGAGGGAATCCTATCAGTCTGCGATCTGATTGGTAATGCTGAACGTGATCATTTCACATCAACACCTTCACATGCACAGTAATTTACCTTAGCTATGGTATTTAATTCAAATGTGCTTTGTGTAATTTTTGGAGGATCTATTGACAGACGTGCAATATAATATACATAACTATGTTTTTCAGAGGTGTATAAAGACTTCGAATGAGATATTTCTATCTACATACGCCGCGGGTCACCTTGCATGGAATTTGCCACGTTATTTCTACAGTAGCCCTAAATGGACAAACTGCTCTACAGAGTGCGTTTCGTAAATATGTTATTTCCTTCGGCAAAAAAGGGAGTGAGCCATTGGTTGCAATTCGCAACATCACCACTAGATGCTGCAAAATTTCACACACTGCAATTGATTAATAATAGACAGACAATATTTGATTAAACTCTGAATAACAGCTTACGATACCGCTGTTTTTCATGGAATGGAAAAAACACTGTCATTCTTAAGTGATTAAACACTGTGTTGACTAGCACTTTTTAATACGTTTTATTGGTTAGATATTTGCAAAACCTATGACAAACATAAAGGGTGACTAATAATAATGATTTATGCCAAAATAATCAAGAAATATGTAAATACAAGGTTTCAGAAGGACAGCAGCGATACGCAGACCTTTGTGTTATTATGTAACATGTAATTTAATAACAATAGTTTTGACTTCAGCTCCTGAAACTTTGTGAGAAATTGTGTGTGTGTTTTTGCTGGTTCATCTGAATGCATCTCTGAGTCCATCAATATTTTGGTTACAGGCTGACAAACGGGATAAATCCATGCTACACTTCTGTCTCCTTGCTTGGGGAGTGTGTGTGAGTTTGGGTTTGTTTATGTCAGTGCAAGGAGAGGTCAGTCTTACATACCAAAAAGAAAGTCTAAAAAATACAAAGGAAACCACAAGAGACTCAGCATGCACATGTTGTTTTGGGTAAAAAAAGAAAAACCATACCATTTTCTCTTTCATCTTTTCGAGAAAGCATCAAAAGCTTTTTATCATGTCCTTATTATTTCTGTTCAACTTCAGTGGAGATTTTCAGCTACTTAAAATTGCACCGTATTTGCTGATGATTGTCGAATTGGGCATTTATATGGACAGCCGTAATAACCCACCTCCGTAACCAGCGCCGCCGAGCATCTAGACAGGAACAATGACTCTATCAGAGTATGCAGTTCATAATTTTTCAGAAAGCTGTCGGTCTGTAAGTGATTACCTTATTTCGTCTATTGTGATAAAACGCTTTGCAACTCGGGTGATGATAGATGAAAAAATATGACTGGAAAATTGCAGGAGCTCAGTTCTGTGTATGCGTTTCCTTTGAGGTCGCGCTGTGTGTGCTGCTGTTTTCAGGTTCTGATGGTTGAACGGATGTTTGGCTGGGTGCCACGGGCCCTGGGCTGTGGAGAGGCAGTAAGAGTCTGATCCCTGGTGTCTGTGGCTTTCTGTGCGCAGATCGATTCACCGGTGAGCAAAAAATGTGCCATTCAGCGACGTGCTGGAAATTGACAGGTCCGCCTCCAGCAGAAGTTGTACTTTCAGGTCCAAAGCACAGAAATAGCCATATGACAGCATAGGTCACTTGAAAGATTAAAAAATGATAGGTGTGTGGACAGAAAATGGTTTTATAAGAGGGTTATTCAAGTGTGTAGGAACACTAAAGGACATTATGGTTACGTTTCACCCCAAAAATGAACATTTTGTCGTTTGCTTGCTCCTTTGTTATTCCAAACCATTTTCGTCTTTCTGTGGGACTCAAAAGAGATTAGCAGAAGGGTGACACTGCACTTTTCAATACAATAAAGGCATACAGTGACCAAAATAATCTGGATTTAAAGTCCGTTTTTAACACAAAGCTAATGCATGGCTTCAAATAAAAAAAATTCCATTTACTTTTGTATTAAAACGAACAGATTGAAAATTCCGCCTACTGTATTTTTGTGCTCTGTTGAGGAGAATCATATTGGTTTGGAACGACACATGTAAATTTGAACAGACTTCATTAATTCGTTATACTGATTGACACAGCGCTTCTACGGTGGCCGTTCACCTCACCTGACTCGGCTCTTCTGCAGTTTTTTCTAAAAGAACCGTCTCACCTTTCGATGCATTGTTTTTCTCATTCTTTTTTCCGTCAAGGAGTCAAAAAGCTGCCGACAGTCATTGACCTGGAGCGTGCCGATCCGAGCCCAGCACACGCGCTCTTCTATCAGATGTCAAAAGAGACTGACAGCTGTTATGCTGAGAGGTCTTTTGAGGGTTTCTTGCACCAGCCGTTGACAGCAGATGACCGTAGGAGACGAGAGGAAAAATAGCTCTGACAGACATGCTTTTTTTTTTTTGATGACGCATAGATGAGATACAACACCTCCCACCCTTTTTAATGTATGTAATAAAGAAAGTTTTTGGAACAGTGAAAGATATTACAGTGTCATTGGGTGCAATTTAACAGCATACTGTACAATTCATCACTATAGATTAGTGTTACTGCCAGCAAAACCCCTAAGGGAACTTTATGTATCATAAAGTCTAGCATTGCTTATTGCTCAAATACATATTTGGACACTTATAATTGCATTACTTACTAAATATATAATCAAATAATATCTGAAGACCTTTTCTAAGAGTTCTAATGATCTGTCATTTTTCGTAATAAAAGTTTTTATTACTATATTTGCAACATTTCTTTACAGGTGGGTGGACTTCAAATGGGACATTAAAAGAAAAGAGAAAAATCTTTGGTTCAATATTTGTTGAATTAGGCTTTTACATAATATTAAATGAGTAAATGATAACAAAACTACAAGCGTTTATTTATTACAAACCTGGATATTAGATCCGCCCCACAGTTTTAGATTTATTGCTCTATGACAATTTTTTTTATAAACTATTTACAACAAAGAACACGAGGATGATGTACAGTATTTATCTCCAAAATTACTCTATTTCCAAAAATTGACATTTCAATTTTGATTCCAAGTATTTTCGCCATGCTTCATGCCTTTTAGACCTTATTTCGCCATTCTTAAGATTTCCTTGCTCTTCTTAATTTATCCTAGTTTCTATATCAATTCAGGTCTTAGTGGAAAAATGTAGTCTATCCATTTTCCCCATAGCTGGGTAAATTTCTGAGCTTGTATTCGAAGATTCATTGTTAACCTCTCCATTTTATAAATTTCGTACACTATTCCAAACCAATCTTTAATTTTTGGTGTTTCCATTTGTAGCCATTTTCTAGTTATAGCCTTTTTGCTAGTAATCAACAAAATTCTCATCAAATTTTTATCAGATTTGTCTGCTAGATTTGTTAGACCAAAGTATAGAGTTAAGAAGCTGAACTGGATAGGCTCCTTGAATATACTCTCTAAGCTCTTATGGATTTCTTGTCAGAATATTTGAATTTTAGAGCACTCCCAGAATATATGGCTATGATTAGCGTCATTCGAGCCACACATTCTCCAGCAGGCTGCATTTTTACTTCTTTTTTGCTCAGGAGTGATAAAAAATCTGGTGATGTTTTTCCATCCAAATTCTTTCCAAGTTGTGGAATAAGTTGTCTTCCACTGTGATTTAAGAATACTTTTCCACTCTTCTTCCAAAACTTCAAAATTTCCTTCCATTTCCCATTTATTTTTAATATACTGTGTGTTTTCTAGTTTATTGTCTTGTAGCCTTTTATATAATTTAGTAATTGTTTTAGTCATATTACCCCCTTTATGTGTTGATATTAATAAAGATATAATGTTATTGTTTTCCTTTTCATTAATATCCTTATAAATACTATGAATTTTATGTCTTATTTGTAAGTACCTATGGAAATCTTGATTACTCAAAGAGTATTCTCGTTTAAGTGTTTCAAAATCCAACACTTTTCCTTTGTGTAAGAAGGTACAATATGCTGTAAGGCCTTGCTTTGTCCAGGCTTTAAAGCTACCATCTATGGTATTTGGGGTAAATGTTGAATCATATGCAGGCCATCCTAATATTGGTACTGATTCTAAGAGATTACTCTTTTGAATTATCTCTTGCCAAATCTTCAATAGGTTACTTGTCCATGGGTTTAATTCTTTTATGTATATCTTGGTCAAATGTTCATCTTCCGTTAAAGATTCTATTGGAGGTCTTTTAAGATTATCATTTTCTATTTCTTTCCATCTAGCTTTAAAATCTGGATTACATGTACATAATAGAGGTCGTAATTGAGCCGCATGGTAATATTTCTTTTAGCATGGCAAGGCAAAGCCTCCTTCCTCTTTCTCTAATTGCAATGTCTTGAATTTTATTCTTGGTTTTCTCCCTTGCCATATAAATTGTGATATCAGCCTGTCCCAGTCAATGAAATATTGTTTACTAACTTCTATTGTAAGTGTTTGGAAAAGATACAAAAATCATGGAACTATGTTCATTTTTATTGATTTGATTCTAGAATGTAGTTCTAAGTAGGGAAGAAGATTCCATCTTGACAGATCTGATTTCATTTTACATTGTAGTGGTTTGTAATTCGCATCGAATAACTCTGTAATATCTTTAGTTATATGAACCCCTAAATATTTAATTGAATCTTTAAACTGAATTTTTTCTCTTATATTTCCAGATGGTTGACAATTAAAGGTTAATACCTGTGTTTTTTGTACATTTAATTTGTAGCCAGATATTTTTCCAAAAAGATCTAGTGTTTCCATCAAAGCCTCCAATGATTTATTTGGTTGTCCGAGAAAGACTAATATGCCATCTGGAAAAAGGGATAACTTATGTTCCCCTCCATTCATATTTGTTCCCTTAATGTTTGTGTTTTGTTTTGTATATTGACTTAGCGGTTCTAAGAATAGGGCAAATAAAAGTGGAGAACAGGGACATCCCTGCCTACAAGATCTTTCTAGAATAAATTCTTGTGACAGATTTACATTTACTTTAATTCTAGCTGTTGGTTTATTGTATAGTGCTTGAAAGACTTTAATAATATTAATATCAAAACCAAACTTTTCTACTACCTTATATAGATGCAACCATCTAACCGTGTCAAAAGCCTTTTCAGCATCTAGTCCCAGAAACATAGATTCTATTTTATACTGTTGAATATGCCATATGATGTGCAGTGTTCTTCTAATATTATCTTGCATTTGTCTTTGACGAATAAACCCTGTTTGGTCTAGGTGAATAACTTTAGGCAATACATTCTCTAACCTTTTAGCCAATATTGACGTGTATATATCTATGTTTAATACTGAGATTGGATGGTAATTTTTACACTTCAATTTATTTTTTGTGTCTTTAGGAATGATTGTGATTGTAGCTTCCCTCCAAGAAGGGGGAATCCCCCCGGAGAGCCAAGTCACATGTTGTTTGGAGTCTTGGGACAATCTGTTCTGGAAAGGTCTTATACCATTCCGATGTGTATCCGTCCGTACCTGGGCTTTTGTTATCTTTTAATCTGGTTGTTGCTTCAGTTATTTCTATTTCTGTGATTTCTTTTGTTAAGCTGGCATTCTGCTCTTCAGTGACCTTCGGCAAGTTTATTGAATTTGCAAGATTTTTTTATATGTTGTTCATTTTGCATTGTTGGTTGTGAATATAGAGTTCTATAATAGGTTTCGAAGCTCTGTTGTATCTCTTTCAATTTATACTGTATGATCTTAGTTTGAGGGTCTTATTTTATACACTGTTGAATCTGCTTGCTGTTTTCTTAGTTTATATGCTAAGTTTCTCATAGATTTAGCTCCTGATTCATAGTAGTTCTGTCTTAGAAATACCAATTTACGTTGAATTTCATCTGTTAGTATATCATCTATCTCTTTCTGTAATTTTTTAATTTTCTGTTTTTCACCAGGATCATTTGTTCTCTTATGAATTTTCTGCGCCTCTTTCAGTTGTATTTCCAGGTTTTCAATTTTTCCTTGTCTCGTCTTTAATAGAGCAGTATAGGCAATAGTTTTCCCTCGTAGTACTGCCTTAAAGGCATCCCATAAAATTGCTGCCGATACTTCTCCTTAATCATTTTCTTTAAAATAAGTTTCAGTTTCTAGTTTAAGGTTTTCTTTCATATGTGGATTATTTAGAATACTTGAGTTTAGCTTCCATAGGGTTGATCTTATACTGTCATTAATATTAATTGTCATTGCTACAGGTGCGTGATCAGATATATCAATTGTTCCCATGTCACATGAGTTAATTCTATGTCTAGCTTTAAGAAAAGTGAAGAAGTAATCAATTCGGCTGTACGTCGAATGAGGTGCAGAAAAGTGTGTATAATCTCTCCCAGTCAGGTGCAAATTTCTCCAAATATCAATAATACCGATTTCTTTTAGGGTATTATTCATTTTCTTGTTCACAGTTCTTGAAACTGTTTCTTGTTGTCTTGACGGAACTCTTTTATTTCTTTGAGTATCATCATCAGGTCGACGTCCATATCCTATTCTTCCTCCTCGCTGTGGTTCGTTAGCGATTCGCCATCTTTAGCCTCTGAGGTGCTTTCAGTGGTCTGACTTTCTTGCCTTTAGATTGATTTTGTTTGTGTCTTGTCATGGCCCGTGACTTTTCTGCATCAATTAGAAAAGATAAACTGGAGTATTAATGTTCGCTTAGGCCCTTTTTGTCCTTATATTGGGAGCAGCTCGATCTCACACTGCCATCTTGTTTTTGCCCAAACCGGAAGTCCAGAAAGACATCTTTTTAATTAACCTGTTTTGAAGTTTGTTGTTATGGTAAATTAAGATGCCAATCCTCTTCTATTCCCTTAGCGATTCCTCAGATCAAACACAGATGCTTTATCCCAAACCCTGAGCTTAAGATACTTAATGGAAATATATAAATATATATAAAAGCAGGGCTCAGAATGCTATGGGTTTTGAAGTAATGCAGATTTGTTATTAGTAACATCAAAGAACTCTGCTGTAGGCAAAACAAAGTCATATGTACATGCACAGTATATATTTATGTTTACCTATACTGTGGAGTGCATTTTAGTTGTGCCTGTTGGATATTTGAGTTTAGTTTTTATTATGTCTTATAATGACCTTTTATTCATAAGCACTAAACAGTTGAACAGTTTGGCTTAGTCAGTTTTGTTTATCCCTGTCACTTTCATGGTCCAATTAACTCAAGAGCTTGCAAAACAAAATAATAGCTGGGCTCAGGTAATATTTGAAGCACAGCGATATTAAATAATAAACAGTCGTAGAGTAATTTAAAGATTCTCAGTTTAATAAATAATGCATGTATAAATTATTTTGTTCTTTACAACCACACATTCATTTGATTTTAATTCTGTTGTGCCATGTCTATGCCAGCGGGTGCATGTGCTTGGCATTGTGTTGACTTAGCAATTTGTTTGTTTGGCATTTGCTACATCCTCTTCTCTATCACCACATAGACACCCAGTAAAATCCACAACAGGCATCAGATGCAGTTCAATTGAGTTTACAGATATTGTCCAATAGGTGGGAAGGTTTTTGGGAAAGGGTGACATCACTTGTGACATGGCACTGGTGATGTACAGTAGCGGTGCACTTTTGGCTTTAAATGGATAAAGACCTCACCTGTACACACCCATGCAAATGCCAAAAGGTATCAGTCATGTTTTTATTTTTTGTCATAGCATTACATTAAATATGTACGATTTTTAATAATGTCTTATGTAAAAAAAGCAAGTTAAAGAACCATTTATTTGTCGTTATTAAAAGGTTGCGTGACTGGAAATAGCCATATGCCCCTTAAAAAATGTGCTTTACGATGTCATAGATGAACCTTTTTTTGCTAATTGGTCCCATAAAGAACCTTTAACAGCCAAAGAACCTTTGTTCCATAAAAGGAAAGGGGTTCTTTAGATTGCGAAAGTAAGAAAGAAATGTTTCTTTTAAAACTATTGAGCGAGTGGTTGTTTGGGGAACCAGAAATATTTCTTCTTACCCTATCACTGTAAAAAATAATTTGTTGTTTTTTGTTTCAACTTAAAAAAAAATAAGTTACCTTGTTGCCTTAAAATTTTAAGTTAGTTCAACTTAAAAATATTAGTCAACACAACGAGTTTGCAACAAATTCATTAAGTGAACTAATATTTTTAAGTTGAACTAACTTAAAATTTTAAGGCAACAAGGTAACTTGTTGGTGAGCATATGGCATTTGCTTATTAATACTGTCAGCATTCATACAGATGGGCACTGAAGTGGCACTGTTAAGTTTGTTTGTGTAGTCAATGTAAATATTCTTATACTGTCTAAGGACAATTCAAAGACTTTACTGTATGCATCTGTTGTGTCAATCTTGCTAGACACTGCAAGACGTTCTTCTTCCACAAAGAAATGTTTTGCTATCAGTGAAGGAAACAGATTTCTTCTCTGCTCTCTCTTAACTAATGATGTCTGGTTTCTCATCTGGAAGAATGTGGTAGGAAAGTTAACTTTCAGTGGTCCATTGGTTCTGTTTCCATTCTGTTTTTGTCGTAAGAAATCGCCTGCCCTGTTGTCTATTAATCGTAGGTGATTTTATGCAAATGAGGCACTAATGATACGTTAATGGAAAAACACCCCTGTAGGTTCACTGCTGACCTGCCATCTGTGTGGGTAAGACATGCATCATGTGACATTATGATGTAGGATGGTGTGACATCTGCCATGTGACAAATACCTTGACACTGTTATTTCTCATGCGGTCCACCTACCAGCACGACATGATGCAATGCTTGTGGAGAATGATGGGAAATAACATCGCTTAATGTCTGACTCTCACAATATTACGAACCATTGTGGTTGTGCTGGGTTTTTGTAATATCGATTGTGACATCTGGCAGTGTAGCTCCAGATACAAATGAATACTGTATAATACTGCACTTCTGTAATAAGATACTGTGTGTCAATAAAACCGAACGATGGGATATCAGAATGTGCAGCAGTTGTAAGCTAAATACGTTGTTTCTAGGGAAGAACATTTGAGAAGGATATTGATAACATTTAAAATCGAGAAATCTCAGGATCCGCTTAGGTGTTAGGTGAATCTTCACGCTTACTCAATGCTTAATTTAATGTTTATTTTATAATGTTAGAGTGAGGGAATAGGTGAGAGAGCTCATTGGCTGTGATTTCGACGGCTTTGTGTCGATAACAAACAAGCGGGGTCCCCATAGGGGAAATACACAAAACAATTACGGTGAGAGAAAGTTGCCTGGAGAACCTTATTAAAATTTAATAAGCCCAAGGTTCTTTTCTAGCTGTTGTTCTGTGATGGCAGAACATTATGTTTCCCAATTCTCAAATTAAATCAGAGCGAAGTGATAAAAAAGACGAAAATCAGACAAAAATAGAGTGAATTTGGATTGCTTTCTCTCATGTTTGTGACACATTTAACGGATGTTACTGGAGAGGGATTTTTGTGACATGCTATGACTTGCTATGTTCCTTGAGCTGTTGTTTCAAGAACCAAAAACTGAACGTCAGAATTGAATTGCATAATTGGCACATTCATACAGTGGGGGTCTAAAATTGACCAAAATAAACATTTGGGATATTCATTTTAGAACTAGGTAGTAAAGTTGTGGAGTTTTTTAAAAAGATACTAGTGCTGTCAAATGAATCAAGATTATTCGATTCCAAAATAAATGATTGTGTTAATATATATACATTTATATGTGTATAATACACAAACAATACATGTATATGGGTAGTTGACAAATAAATCGTACATGTGTCCAATGATGTGACATTATTTCGAAAACAAACTATTTATAATATTTTATATTGTTCATATTTGTGTTTATCATCTAAAATTGAAAAATATAATATAAAATGTGTGCTCTTACACCACACATTTGTGGTATATTTGTCAACTACCCATGCATTTAAGAAATATGAGTAATACATATTTATTTTAATACATTATCTAAATTTTTTCAATATATATATATATATATTTATGTAAATATTTGCCAATTATACACATGTATGTGTATGCATTTATATACATATAAATACACATATCACACACATACAGTAAATTATATACTGTAAAAACAAACATAAAAAAATCAGGATTAATCAATTTGACAGAACTAAAAGATATAAAATTTGGCTTTTTTTCTATAAACAAATGTAAGCCAACGTATCGCACTGACGTTGTAACTCATTTTGGCACATTTTGATATTGCATTGGCTGAAATGGTCCATGCCAAATAATAAGAAATTTAGCAAACTGTTAACTTTTTAATTCGACATTTCACTCAAATTGTTATGCTAAGAATGTGCTTTTTATATATTAAAAGAGATATGGTATTAAATATATTTTTATGGCTTTAGGATGTAATGTTTGTAAACAGCTTCATTAAAGATTAGAAAAGCTGGGAATGCACAGTGTCGTCCTTCACATTTGGATCGTTTTTATTGTGTATGCAATGGTTGTTTGCGCACGTGTGGGTGTAGGGTGGTTGAAACCTGTTGCTCTGGACCACTGACTACGAGAGATAACAAGCAACAGCAGAATAGGAGAACACGAGAGCATGTTCTCATTATTCCACCATCATTACCATACAGCGCACACACTCTTTCATTGCTAATCTGCAGTAATACATCGCAAAAGAAGGCAAGCCTTGCCATTCTGTAGCTAAAGCAGAATTTAGCTGAACTCGGAGGCCAGCGCGAGCATGAATTTTTGACCTGTGACATCAGAACCGAGAGGCTTAAACACAACACTTATTCCCACAGTTAATCCACTGATGTGATTTGTTGGATTCGGATGGAAAAAAATGTTTGAACTTCTACCCCCGAGCAGCCTTGGGGTATTGAGCTTAAATTGCTTCTATTGCCCGACATACCATCCAGAATACAGGCGTGAGGTTTTTACCGGTCGTTTTTGGTGGCCGTGACAGTTTATAATATCTGATTTAGGTTTATAGCATCACGCCGATCACGTTCTGCAGCGGTACCTGTGCGGTAGCAAAATTAATCCCGTTTTCTATTGATCGGGTCGATCCGTTTGAAACGTTTCTGTGGTGCGATGCATTGCATTATGATTGAACTTGCTAGTTTGATCTCTATTGATATCGTGCGTGGCATAGGGAGGAAATTACCTGGCGCTGATATATAGCCAAACTCATTTATGCTTTCAGAAGGTGTAAGCAATACCCGATAGAAATGATAGGCAATCTCTGGCCTTTTAAATTCTGCTGTTTGTGAGAGGAATATTTGCAGCGAGCTATTTATCCGTTAGTGCACATTTAACGAGCAATTGTGTTTGTAATTAGGTAATTAGTTTTCTGTCACCTGATGTAAATGAGTTAAGGTTACGTTGTCTCGGTGCTGTAATTTTACCTAAAAGAATGCCACGAATTTCTTTGTCTCTTGAGAACTGCACACTACAATTCCCACTTGTTGTGAAGGATGAAGCAGACCACCATGATCTGACATACTTTACTGGGACTGTACAGCACTTCACCACTGTTCTTTAAAATACAAACAGTAGGCTTTTTCATTGTGCATTTGGAAATGCGGACACTTTTATAATGATCTGATCTGAATTTCTGCTGCCAAACAAGACGCCTAATGAAAACGCTGCTTTTGAATGTTCTCCACTATATGAATGGAAAATACATTTCTTCAGGATCTAAACATCCATTCTCTTTGTATTAGAACAAGAGCGTCTTGCTGATGAAACAAACCAATTATGTTCACCACCTGCACTCTACCTCAGAATATCACGTTGGAGAGACTTTTCACAAGCACTACATTAGGATTATGATCTCAGATAAATGCAGATGGTTATCTCTGATGAATACAGATTAATTGGACGCTTTCGCTTGGCTGTCATTGTTCACTCACTTTAGTTGCATGCATGCTGCAGGGACTGCACGTGTGTGTGTGTTGCGTGTGGGTGGGTGGCTGGGGTTAGGCTCTCATGTATTCCTGCTTTTAACATAATAGCAGAAGCACTCTGTAACTGTACTTCTGAAGTTACTTTTTCGCTTGCACTTTTGGCTTGCGGCTGTGACAAGTTTGGCAGAAGGATGTAATGCACCAATTTGTGATATAATGTTTACTTTATCACACTGAACAGCACAGATTAAGGGTCCCATTAGAGATATTGGTAATAGTGTCCACCTGGGTAATGAGCCAGATGCAACAAAAATTGTTTTTCATTAATGTTCGTATGAGCTGGCTCGAAGTTTCTCCAGAGCAGATGTTTGTAGTAAAAATCCCAAAACAAAAAATATGAGGAGAATGTCAGATGGAGCTGACTGATATCTGACTAAATGTCACTAAGTTGTCATCACTATCATCAGCGATGGGTAAGTTACATTCCTGCTGTGCTACAAGACACTCATAATTTATAAAGCTGCACTTTGAAAATGTAGTTACACTCTTAAAACTAAGAGTGTTTAAAAGGTTCTTCACAGTGATGCCATGAAAGAACCATTTTTTGGTTCCACAAAGAACCATTCAGTCAAAGGTTCTTTAAAGAACCATCTCGTTCTTACCTTTTTATAATCGGAAGAACCTTTTTTCGCCATAAGGAACTTTTGTGAAACAGAAAGGTTCTTCGGATGTTAAAGGTTCTTTACGGAACTATTTTGATAAATTTGTTAATTTTACAGCTTGCAAAAAATAGTTCTGCTGAATAATAAGTTAATAGCGTCACTAGTACCTGCAAGTCATTGACTGCATTTTGGATTTTGTGTCCATTTTTGGATTTAAGGATAAAGAATTTATTAATTACAACAAGGTTCCGTTTGTTTTCCGTTTGTGTTCCATTAGTTGCAGTATCTATAGTTTAGCGAACATGAACAAACAAACAATTGTATTTGTGTTACCTAACATTAAGGCTACAATCCGTAACTTTTGACTCTCTATCGCCATTTCTGTTTCTAACATAAGTTGCAGGTTACTTTATATGTTTATCTTAAAGGTTCAAATTATAAATCAGATAAACTTTCCCTAAGAAGGTAGATTTGATTTAGCCAATAACTGATGTTTTTATCTTATAATGATAGGCTACAGATTTCAGAAATGGTGTAACAGATGAGTTTGGTTCCAAAATGAGATAACTAAAATCATGTTTTTTATCATGTTATGTTTTTATTGTGTTTTATTGTGTTAGTTAGCTGTATTTTTTTAGTTATTATGACTTAAATCAAAACAAACCAACTGCAGTTTGATTGATATTAATTGGAATGCACAATAAACATGATTTTGAATCTCATTTTGAAACCAAACTCTTCATATATTGTTATACTGTTTATTAGCTTATGCATTTAATAATTTTATGGAAAGCCCCTTTAAAGAGTTACCATTTTATTTCCCTTTTGTGTGTGTGTGTGTGTGTGTGTGTGTGTGTGTGTGTGTGTTCATGTTTTTATATCTCGGTGGGGACCTAAACCTGAACGCACACCAACTCATGGGGACTCGTGTCACTGTGGGGACCAAAATTGAGGTCCACATGGGCACAAAAGCTTATAAATTGTACAGAACGATAATTTAAAAAAAATCTAAAATTGCAAAAAGTTTTCTATGATCTTTAGGTTTAGGTTTAGGTTTAGGGGTTGGGTTAGGGGTAGGGGATAAAATATACAGTTTGTACAGTATAAAAAACATTATGCCTATGGACTGTCCCCACGGAGATAATAAACCAGACGTGTGTGTGTGTGTGTGTGTGTGTGTGTGTGTGTGTGTGTGTGTGTGTGTGTGTGTGTTTGCTTGTGTGCCAAATCATTCTCAGTTAAGTGCTGTATTGGGCAATAATGGCTGTGTATTAGCAACCAAAGGACTCACCAGGGTATACTTCAGCCCTGTATGAAATGATGAGATGACTGCAGGTCTGTCTGTGACTATGGTTACATCTTCCACGCTTTTAGCAAAGTTCAATCATTCATGCGTCTACCCTTATGGTCCGAATATATAAAAATGAAATGAATCTCTGAATGCCTAAAGTACTGAGATTTAACTTGATATGTTGACGTCTGTTTTATGGATTCAACAGGGTAAATTGTAATCATTGAGTAGGTGTTAAAATCATTGGAGCACACCAAATACAGTCACGTTCACTACTCAACCCCATTTACCCAGATCATCCAAACCCCTTATGTTTAGTAGTAGATAAAGCAGACTCCCCTGATATTTAACTCTCCGCTTACTCATTCAGAACGATTCGGCTAGAGATAATATTCACTCCAGGGACAGAGAGGTAATGCATGCATTTTGTTTTACTTGCATGGTGGTTCAATAGAGCTCCAGAGGTCACGTGACCCATTCTCTTTACATCACCATACTGGCAGGCAAGGACATCCAGGAGCGAATATGAAATGAATGGCACCAGCATGAGTTTCAAAGCAACAGCGTTCACTGCGCACTTTAATTCAAGACATAGACATGTACATAGCAAAACTTAATAGATGAAACATAACAGGTCCCAATAATGCCCCTGCGGTGCTTTTAACGTGTATCAATAAAGCAGTAATACTCAAATCTGGCTCGCGAGATCCATTTTCCAGAGTTTAGCCCAAACTATGATTTGAACATGTATTTGTCATTGCATTAGCTAATCAAATATTACAACAAGTGGCATAATCAAGCAAATTATGCCAGAACTTCTCCGAACTGTCCACAATATTTTTGGCTATTATTTTTAAAGAGAAATTTGCTTGGAAGTCAGTTAGTCTGTAAGTTCAAACAGGTGCAGCAAGCAGAGTTTCACTTAGTTTGACAGTCTGCCTGAATCCTTTTTTTGTATTATTTAAGTAAATTATTATTTACATGCATGTATGTTTTTTTATGTTTCTTGAATTCAAATACTTTTGGGTGCCCTATTTATAATATAGGGAAAGGTCACCCAAAAATAACAATTCTGTCATCATTTACTCAGCCTCTTGTCGTTTCAAAGCTGAATGACTTCTTTCTTCTGCACTTTCGTTCACACAATAACCAAATTAGTGATATCTTTTAACATCAGAGGACCGTCCAAGGGTCGCACAGCTGAATTGGCTGAATACCCCCCAATAGAGATGGGGAACAGTGGGGAACAAAGTGCTTGGCTTAGGCCAAGGTTGTTCAGCCATCAAGCAGAGCCGGATCCGGTTGGCTCTCGCTCAGAGATTACCCACCAGCCTGGAGAGATCAATTTCACTGAACTCCCCTTCATCCCAGCAGCTGTGAATGTCAATGGGTTCCTGTGAAAAGCCTGGGTGTAAAGAAATTTCTATTCTAAATTCTAAAGAAATTTCAGTGGGTTTGTCTTTCTGGTCCAGGTGTATTTAATCGCTCGGCTCAGACACTGCAGTCATACAGACTAGGTGCTTGTAAGGTGTTTGGAGAGGGAAAAAAAGAGGTCGGGATGATGAGAACGGTCAGTTCGGCAGCATCAGATCGCTCTTGTTAAGAGGGCCCTTGAGAACGGCGGCGTGAAGAGGTGAGTAGGTGGATGCGAGCGTGGAATGTGTGGGTTTACTGAGCTGGACCCTCAATTACATTTGACATTTTTGTAGTCAGCTGACCTGTCCATAACTCTCGAAGGCAGCGAAAGATGGGAGATGCTGCTGTTTTCATGTGCAGGGAAAATGCGGTCGGTTGGACATTGGACGGTGAAAGAACGGCTTTTATTCAAGCGATGATGTCTCTATAAATATAAGTCGATCAAAACGTTTTAGCACACTAAATAACTTTCAGTAAAACTCTCACTTGTGTAACTGCACGCATTAGGTACAACGGTACAAATTCTTCCCATTTATAGAAGTGTCACTACTGAAGCCAAATTCATTCCATGGGTGCTGTTCACAACTAGTTTTAACTAAAACAATCTCAAGAAGCAGACTGGGTCGAAAATAATTTATTTCATTTTTAAAACAAAACTAAAGAAATGGGGAGAGTGGGACATAATGAGAGAGAGTTGTGAAAAATACAGCCCTGAAACAATGAACAAACCATCAGCAGTGTGGGGGAGTGAGAGAGAGACATGCGCATGTACAAAACAACAGATCAGCGTCTGCTATGATGCTATTTTGGAGTATAAAGAATATCAAGTTTTGTCTTTTAAAACTTTAATACCGTTGAATTAATTGATTTATTCCACCAGAACATCCCATATGAAAAGATACAGAATTATTAGTACAAAATGTATTACATATAAATAATAAATGTTATATTAATATTAATCTATTACTTAAAATTAACACCAGTGCTAAGGCTAGTCAAAGGTGAGAAATTGACCACAGTAAACTTACAAATCTTTATACTAACCGTCTTATGTTTCACATGGGATTGGCAAAAACCAATGATTTTGCATTTTAAAAACTAGTTACATACCTTAAGAATAAGAAATGTGGTAATAAGGAAATGTTGTATAGCTAGAATGCAATATAAGTCGCTTTGGATAAAAGCATCTGACAAAAGTTTAAGAATGAACAAGCTTTGCTGAGGAAAAAAATCTATTTTAGCTGGCTTTTCTTATTGCTGCTGTTCTAAAACACTTCTTGTACTTTACAGTAGATGTCAAAAGTTAGTACATGAAAAGTGCACTTTCAGCCCACCCATGAAGAAGAAAACTGTTTGTGAAATCTGAAATCAATGTTACATCAGTCCTTTAATTGATCTGAAAACTCGAACATGAAAGGCTGAGGTTACACGGAGGCTTTAGTTCTTTTATAGCTGGCTGCAGAACACAGCTGGAGAAGAACCAGCCACGGGGAGATGAAGCAATTGGCTGGAGCTTTGGATCAGATGTGGAATCAAACCGGTGATTCATCTCTGATCGGGAATAAAATGCCATTCTAGACGGCGCCCCCTGCTGAAATGAATCTGTGTTTATTGGACTGCACATAAACATCCTCCTATTCTTACAAGCTGGTTAATGGCAAACCTTTATCCGTCAAATGAAGAGCAGCTTTTACAAGCAGTGCTGGATTAAAAGACTTTAAATACTGTGGTAGTGTAATGTAAGGTTCTATTTATGGATCAGTGAAGATGCATATAGGAGCAGGTGCATGCATCATTATATAACCTCATCTCAGGCCGGCTTGACATTTATTGAGCAGGCAAAAACTTTGCTCCAAACATGACGCACTGTAGGAAAATCGCACGAATGGGGAAATTAATGAGATGTGCAGTCGAGCACAGACTTGATTATGACTTGAAATGTTACATTGGAAAATTTCAGAGAGAATCTGAAAAGGTCACGTATAGTGGAACAACATTCATATCAGCAAGTCAGTTTGTAGGTTTAAACCTGGTTTTGAGGCATTAACGATAATTTCCATTTTTAAGGGATAGTTCACCCAAAACTGAAAATTCTGTCATCATTTACCCTCTTGTCATTTCAAACCTGTATGACTTTCCACAGAACACAAAAGAAGATATTTTGAAGAATGCTGGTAACCAAACAACGGCGGTACCCATTGACTTGCATTGGTTTTGTGTCCGTACAATAGACATTTAGTGAGTTTTTAATGCATTGTATACCGTCATGTGTCACTCATAAAAGTTAGTACTGTTGTTTACCGAGGTGGGAAGACATAAGATTTGTGGCGCTGTGGTGTGCCGTTTTCCTCCTTTTTGCAGTCGGGTATGGTGTCCATTAGCATGCTTTGTCTACTGTTTTAATGGAATACTTTATATAGCTTGGCACACAACTTCCAGCCTTGTTAATGATTTTTATTGCCAGCCATTATCACAGCATTTAACATGTGCAGAAATGCACTCCCAATGATCAGATGTGGTCTTTAATATTGATTGATTAATGTGACACGCATGACGTTTGTGTATCTGTAGGTCTGTGCGAGCGCATTTGAATTCCGATGAGGTTCGCCGTACAGCTCCCGCCAGATAATCCCCGTAGCGCGATGCTATTTCGGCTCAATAACACTCTTTTAAAGGGTCTGCTATTGACAGCTAACATCAAAGCGACCCGTAGCCCATACGCTTTCCAAAAGACTCCTGTCCTCCACAGCAACAAACACACAAAAGCATCAAACACTCGGAGCCGTGCCTTTGAAACAGCTGACAGTGTTTGCCTTGCTGCTAGCACACTATAAAGAGCTTCCTCTTCTTTTTGAAAGCAATCTGAAATGGTGTAATGGAAAGAAAATGATCAGATATGCGGCGCTTCAGAGATTTACCGTTCCTTCGCTTGATTCGTTTTCAGCGAAGAGTAAGCCTTTGACTTTGCCATTTGTTAACACAAATGGTTGTTTTCCTGGCCGTCCTCAATTACGTCGGCGAACGGGGGCGTCCTACAATGCGGCCGGGGTGTACTCGTGCATGCGTTAAAAATGGCCCTAAAAGCTTTTGTGCTGAGGATGATAAAGGGACTAACGGCATAGTGGAAAAGGTTAAGCGCTCGGAGAGAAATTTCAATAGATTTGATTTGTATTGATTTTGATGGGTTAACTGGTTACCCCCCCCCCTGCACCTAATAAACAGAAGTGCCGTGAAATCAAAACTGAAGAGGAATGGAAGGGGTTGACTCATGGGTCTCTGTTGTATTGCATTTGTGTGTGAAACAATTGAAACAAGCTGTCAATCGATAAATAATTGTATGTAAATGATTTCCTCCTGCAGGTGTAGTCTAACATGCATGCACCTTCTGTCACTTCACATCACTGAGTCTCTTTTCCCAGAATCCTTTTGTAACTGTCTGACCTGACATAACTGAGCACTGTTACGTCAGCAATCACAGTACGACACACTGAGGGAACCGAACGAGAGGAAGCATCAAGAGATATTGTCAAAAGCCGGACGTGTAAAAAGCTTCGAGAAAAACACAAGGACGAAACAAAACGAAATGCATGCTCTGAGAGAAACAATGTGGGAGAGGATAATTAGAGCGCACATATGTTCCTCTGAGCTCAGAAGTGCTGCTGTTGATGCTAACATCAGCGGTGACCGCTCGCTAGTTTGACAGACAGTCTGGACTCATTACAGCCGAGGTACAAGAGCACATCTCAGACACAACAATGTCTCTGGGGTCCGGAGAGACACACACACGAACACAGGAGCTCATTAAGACCCTCCGTCTACCTCTTACAGTGACTGAACCCAATCCGCATCACATTCAGTGTGCGAGAGATGAAGTCAGAGTGTACAGTGTGCTCTCAGCGGCTGGAGAGAGAGGGAGTCTTACTTCTGTTGGTGATTATGAGAAACAGAGAGAGAACAAATCTGGTACAGTGGCATCAGAAGAGAAAAGTGACGTGTGTGTGGTCCTGGTAAAATGTAAAAATGCAGAACGTGTGCTGTGATGGTTAGTATTGTTTTTGGCGGCCTATTTTAGTTTTAGTCTAGTCTTTGTGTCAAGCTGTCATTTTAGGTTTTATTAGTTTTAGTCACGTTCATACTCTTTTTAGTCTATTCAAGTTTAGTCGACTAAAAATCTGAGCATTTTAGTCTTATTTTAGTCAGAATTATCCATGACTATTTTCGTCTAGTTTTAGTCGGCGAAAACTGATGACATTTACTCTAGTTTTAGTCAATGAAAATTGTATTTTAGTCTTTTTTTAGTAAAGCAATTCTATATTATGTTATAACATTTCGTCTCGTCTCGTTTTGGTCTATGAAAATGAAGAGACATTTTAGCATAGTTTTTATTTTTTAAACAGTGTTGGGGAAGTTACTCTGAAAAATTAATGAATTACTAGTTACTAATTACATATTCAGTAGTGTAATTAGATTACTTTACAAATTACTCTCTCCAAAAAGTATTTAATTACTTATTACTCATTACTTTCTATATCCTATATCAACCTTGATTAGTTAAGAAATGATTCAAGGATAGACATGAAACAGCTCTTTTAATTTATTCAAATAATTGATATAAAACTACATAAAGTAGTACAAGTATTACAAATGTGAGAATTGTACATTAAAGCATGGATTTTAAAGATTGACTTTGAATTTTGATATCAATTTCACTATTGCACACACATATTACACAAAGTATTTAGTTTAATTACATCAGAAGTAACTAATTAAATTACAGAAAAAAATTGAGTAATCCCTTACTTTACTTTTTCAAGGGAAAAGTAATTAAATTACAGTAACTAATTACTTAGTAACTAGTTACACCCAACACTGTTTGTAAACCACATTTAGTCTCGTTTTTATTCGTCAACAAAATTGCATTATACATTTAATTAGTCATCGTCACATGACCAGCATTTACGTTGCATCTCGTCTCGTTTTCGTCACGTGATAAAGGTTCGTTGACGACGATATTTAGTCATAATTTTCGTTGAGGAACCATAAATTTAAAATTCTCTCAATACAGAAAAAGTAGTTTAACCACAATATTTGTTGTAATATTTCAGCTTTTACTGATGCATTTTTAAATCAAACGTAACTGTTAACATTAGTTGTACAACAAGAACTACCATGAATAAGTGTATTGACCATAAAGGAATAGGCCTAGTTCACCTTCAAAATAAAATGTTGTCATAATTTACACACCCTTATGTCATTTCAAACTTGTATGACTTTCTTTAGATATTTTGAAAAATGTTGGTAACAGAAAACCGTTGGTCCCTATTGACTTGCATTGGTTTCGTGTCCATATAAGCAGAGGTGGACAGTAACAAAGTAAATTTACCTGAGTACTGTACTTAAGTACACTTTTTGAGTATCTGTACTTTACTTGAGTATTATTTTTTCTGAGTACTTGTACTTTAACTTCACTACATTTGAAAGACAAATATCATACTTTTTACTCCACTACATTTATAAAAAGGTCCAAAAGTAGAAAATGGTTTCTATGCAGCGGGTTTTCCTGTGTGCGCAATTTATCTGGCTTGCGACCTGCCAGGACCTTTTACTGTTACCAAGTATTTCAGTTTTTCTATACTCGCGGTTTTCCAGCAAGCTTTGAATGGCCATTTGGCAGATTTTTTTAACGCAAATCTGGCAACTCTGGGATCTTCCCCGCTAAACTAATGTAAACGTAGGCGCTGCTACACCATTCATAGCGCTCTAAAAAGGCAAATAGAACAATAAAAGACGAAAAAGGCACATGTTAAAGTGTGGTGTAATCATCTGTGGGTTACGATCTGTCAAAGATCGTAGAAACATTGTCATGTAAATGATCGGCATAACGGCTAAACGGTAAATAAGCATCACATACACCTTGAGCTACGCGTGCGTGTTAACTTCTGATCTGCTGCTTTATCATTTAAAGCGATTTGGAAAATGAATGATGTTTTTACTGAAGTAACTATAGTTGAAGTATTCCTGTTGAAATAAAAACTATAGAACCCTGCCCAAAATACAACATAAAATGTAATGGATTTAATGGTTATAATGGGAATTGTACTATGGATACTTGTTGTCTACTTGTATGTGATGGATTCTATTGATGGGATGGTAAATCCTATTGGAATAAAACCCAAAACATACTACAACCAGGAATTTAATTAAAAAATCTCATTCTAATTAAAAATTCACTGTTTTTTTTCAGCAGGGATGGTATTTGCAGTAAAACCACAGTATCTACAAATTTACCATTTTCTATATATAGGAACCATACTCCAATTAATAATCTTTAGTAAAACCACACCAACTAAAAATACCATAGTTTCATTATACTAGCTATCGTTTATGTTTGTAGTTAAATTATGGTAATACAAATGGTAATAAATCCAACAAACACATGGCTTCTACACTTTACTATTTACAAGAACCTTACTACATACTGGTAAATTGCTGCTAAAACTGGTAAAGGGAATATACAAAATAAAAGAACACTGCTCATAAATACATATAGGCCTAGGGGGCTAATGAGGATAATTAGGCTAAATGATCATACAGGATTATATCTAAACTAAACATATATGTGCTAAACATATAAAGCTCTTAAAGGAGTTGCTCACTACAAAATTTTCCCCCATTGACTTTCCATAGTAGGAATAAAAACTACTATGGAAAGTCAATGGGGGCAAATTTTGAAGTGAACTAATCCTTTAATACCACTGATACTGTGAGCTACTCTGTGTATTCAGTAGGTTGCTTCAGAGGCATAAGGTATACGACAATAAAACAATGCACAACTGACATAAAGGAAATGTACTTTTAATACTTGAGTACTTTTAAAAGCACGTACTTCTGTACTTTTACTTATGTAAGAATCTGTCTTTACAACTTTTACTTGTAGTGGAGTGATATTTGACCAGTAGTATCTGTACTTTCACTCAAGTAAGGAAGTTGTGTACTTCGTCCACCTCTGTATATAAGTCAACGGTGACCAACGTTTTTTGGTTACCAACAATTTTCAAAATATCTTTTGTGTTTTACAGAAAGAAAATCACACAGGTTTAAAACGACAACGGGTTGAGTAAATGATGGCAGAATTTTCATTTAGAAGGCGAACTATTCCTTTTACTAACAATAACATAGAATAAATCATGCTGAAAAACTATATTACTCATCGTTAGTTCATGTTAGTTAATGTCATACTAATGTTAACAAATACAACCACTTTTACAATAATACATTGATGGTTCCTTTTCATAAGGGTCTACAGAAGACTGACCACTAGAATCTTCAAAGTCCTTTTTCTTATATATGTGGCTATCTGAAGTTCGTACACCTTACAAAATCACACACAAAAGAAAACTTAGTTTAGAGTGCCTGTCCTTCTCTTCTCCAATAAGCGAAGTTGTGTGATGGAAAGGGGTGCTTCCCCGGGCAATAAAGTGACTATTGATTTGATTACCTGCAGTTTCATCACCTGTGATTGTGGGTTGTTAGCGATAAGGTGTCACATCGCTCATTCGACTTTAATTCAGTTATCTGAGCAGATATGTGATGAACTCTGTAGTCATACTGAGCTAACTCTTTTTAGCATCAGCGGAGTCCTCGTTTGACCTGTCCTGTGCTGCATGGCCGTGAATGTTTAAGTGAAAAAAAGGCATGCCCTGCATTCGAAATCACTACTTGAATTAAATGAAGTATCTCTCTTAAATGTTAAAGTAGTATGGTATGCAGTGTGGATACATTGTCATGTTATTTTACTTATGATGTACTTTAGTGAAAACAACCGCAAACATAATTTACTCAGGTAGTTCAATTTAACCATGATGTTTTTCGGGTCTTACCTCCCGAGTTATATTGTGTATTTATGTGTTTTTTTATCGGAACAACCAGCATGGTTCTTAAAGAAAGTATTTTTAGAGCGTATAGCTCGTATGATATCTAGGGTGCTAAGCAATTAAAGTAATTGATTACAGAAACATTCATTACTGTCGTGTCATGCTCAACACCTCTGTTTCTGGATCTATCATGGGCACATTAGTCTTTTGTAACAGAAATGTGATTTCTGAATAAACGCAAAAGAATGTCATTAAGAATCCTATTGGCACCGTTCCGACTCGCGTGCTCAAATTAAATCTTCATCAAATGCATTTAAATGGTTCATTTAGGGAGGGTCGTAGCCAGTTGCACTCCTCACTTCTGCTTTTAGGGCTTTTAAGACAAGAGTTCTGTGTCCACTGTTCACATGTGTTGTAACTTGTGTGTATACCTTCCCAATCGGCCCGTTGCAGGTCACCTTGTGTTACTCGAATGTAACTTAGAACATCATAGAGGGTAGTGAAGATAGAAAATGGGATGGGGAACAAGAGTTATGGATGAGCAGAAGATGAACGGGGAATGGAAATGTTAGCAGGAATATGTCATAGAGGACGAAGGAGCAATATCGAGGTATGGGCCATTGAGATAAGTCTGAGACGGACATTATCAGAGGGGATAAACTGAGCCGGTGTGGTGGTATCTTTATCTTTCAGACCTGATGTGTGGTGTGTTGGGGTCGATATTGCGAGGGTTAAGATTTTCTATTTAATGTAAATAAATATGATTTATTGGTCAGAGGATGTTGTTTATTTCCTTTGAACACCCTGATGGCCAGATTTATGAGGTGCAGTCACCTTCTCATGCACACTCTGCTTTTACACAGACAAGAAAGTACATTTTTTATATATTATCCTTAAAGAAATCCTTTCTCTGAGATCTAGATAGGGAAAAATTTCCATTTTTACTTTTAAAGAATAATATAAAATCAACAGGGAATGGAAAAGTCTGTGATAGAATGCAGTATTTGGAATTGATGTGTTGCTGACAAAATGTTTTTCATGAATCACGTCATGACAACAAGATAACGCTATACTTCAAGTTTTAGATTTGCTTTTTCATCAGAAAATGTTTTCTCTCCGTGTTTGTTTTCACAGTGTTGTTCGACGACTGTGCGGAAAATGAAGGTGTGGAGTTTGAAGTGTCAAACCCAGACTTCCTATTAGATGAGAACCTGAACCTGGTCCCTAGAAGAGACGTGATTGACAGCGGAGATGTCATGTTCATCCATGGTGTCAACAAACACGCTGACGATATGGCGCAGGTGACCATTAGGGGAGCACCACCTAGATCTCCTCAGACGCTCAGGGTAAGTGTTTCTTTGTGTTGACTTTGTGTTTTTTTGTCAGTGGTTTTGTTAAAAGTCATGAAGCCTTCAATCTTGTCATCTTTGTGTGATTTCAAACGGTGTTCTTGTGCTTGTCTGCACACCCGTAATTCTCTTTTAAAATTGGACCGTGTCAGTCATAGTGTGTCTTCACTGCTGTCATATTGACAGTCTCCTGGTCATTCTAGAAATTACCCCCCACCAAAAAAGAAAATGATTACCTGTCTTGACCTGTCATGATGTCTGTGTGGGGACTGGCATATATATCATGGAGGAAATTCACTTTTTTATTAAGGGGCGATGGACTTACCTATGAGACGGTGAGTCCAGATACTGTCACATGTCTGCAGAGATTCTAATCCTTTACTAGATAAAGTGAATAAAACTAAATATTGTGAACAAAATCAAATTTTAGATTGAAAACAGGGAGCTCACAATGAGGGCACTTTTGGCCCATTTAATTGTTTTTTGGAGGAAACATGGCAGTTTTGTTTTAATTCAACTGGTTTATTCAGTTGTATTTGCAGACGTACTCATTGACTTGTAGAACAACTGGAAATTATTATATTAGCATTTTATACTTACATTTTAGCATTTAGCACATCCTTTATCCAAAGTGACTTGCAGTCAGGGCTGGGGAGTAACGAAATACATGTAACTTAGTTTTAATTTGCTTAGGGAATTGCGACTTTTTATCTCAGAGTTCTTTTATCTCGCAGTTCTGACGTTTTCTCACAATTGCGAGTTTATAACTCACAAATCTGATTTATTTTCTTAGAATTGTGAGAGATATACACTCACAATTGCATCTGTCAGTTCAATGAGAGAAAAAACAATGACTTTTTTCTCAGAATTGCGAGCTTGAGAAAAAAATCTGAATTGTTATAAAGTTATAAATTCAGAATTGCATGAAATAAACTTACTATACAAATGTCAAAATTGAGAGATCTCGCAATTCTGATTTCTTCATGCAATTCTGATTTCATAACTTGCAACTGCGAGTTTAAGTCTCGCAATTCTGAAAAATTCTGAAATTTATTTTTTTATTTAGTGATGGAAGCAAGTTTCCATGAAACACAATGCATTCAGAGAAGGGGGTGAAATGTTTAAACAGTATGATATGTAAAGATTTTTTATTTTGTTTATAGATAATATTTTTTTCATTTAGTTCTTCCCTTCACATTAAGCATGTTTCCCAGAAGACAAAATAAGTACATTTTGCCTCCAATTCAAAAAAGTTTACACACCCCAGCACTTTGAGCATCAGCATTTTCCTTTTCTTTTTTCTAATATTGTCTGCTTTTTTGCTTTTAATATATATTGTGGAAAACTAATGTTGTTTAAAATAAAATGTCCTCTGGTTGTGTCTTCCCTTTGCATTATATTAGGGGCCGTACAAGCCAAAATTCATTCTAGTCTTCTCACACACTCACATTCTCCTTTCGTACACATACATTTTTCCTCTCACACACTCGCATTCTCCTTTCGCACACATACATTTCTACTCTCACACTCACACATTTTAATGTTCACATTTATACATATATTTTCTTCTTACATACATTTATAATTTTTACTAATAAATGTATACTTTGACTACGTTTACATAAGAGCAAAATGTATAAATGTGTGCGTAAAAATATACGAATATAAGAGAAAAATGTTAGAATGTGCGCGTTAGAATGTGTGAGCACAAGAGGAAAAATGTATGAATGTGAGCATTAAAATGTGTGAGAGTAGATATGTATGTGCGCGAAAGGAAAATGTGAGTGTGATTGAGGAAAAATGTATAAATGTGAGCGTTAAAATGTGTGAGTGTGAGAGGAAAAATGCGAAAGGAGAATGTGAGCGTGTGAGAAGACTAGAATGAATTTTGGCTTGTACGGCCCCTCATAGTGTTACGTACCTTATCAGTATTCCAAAGTATTCTAAAGTATTTAGATTAAGTTACAGAACTTGTGTAATCTAAAGAAATACGTTACAAATTACTTTTTAAAGCATGTATTTTGTAATCTGTAGTGAAATACATTTTAAAAGTAACCTTCCCAGCCCTGCTTGCAGTGCATTCAAGGTAACATTTCACATTTTAGAACTTATCAAATTTATGGATTGAACTGTGGTAATTATAATGTGACTACAGAATATCCAATGTAAATCAGAACTGTGTTATATTTTATAATCTTCAGTGTAGTCACTCTGTGGCAAGAATTTGCAAAAGTTATTTCTATTGAAACAAAATTGAATGGGGTTTCCTATATATAAAGTCTTCAATATCATTTTGCAAGTCAGCAAATAAAAAAAAAAAGATAATTTAACTGACCCAGTGTCATACACATTTTATTTGTCTTTCGTTTTTAATTTAAAACCCCTATTTCATTTGTTCATCATTGAATGCTTCACTGCCTCTCCAGTCGTTATCTGTGGATAAATGGATTGACAGTTCTGAAGAGTTGAATCAGGTACTCAGTCACTGTTGTAGGTACTTCAGATGAGCGTCTATGATAGAGGTCCGAATGGTTCTGTTAGTAGGGCAGCCATATTATTCAGTATACACTTGGTGCTCGATAATTGATCGTTTCATATCAGTGTCATCCTTATAATCATGCAGCGTTCACAGAATACTCATAGGATCACTAACTCCGTCCCCGTAACTATAGTGCCTGTAGTGCTGTCTACAGTACAGTGAATGAAAAGCAACAAGCTCTCACCTCTTTGAGACAAACTGTGAATTATACTCTCAGATGAAATGTATAGCCTGTGTGAAGTGATCGTACACGAGAGAGCCCGGAGAGAACAGTGGCGAGGAAAGAGGCTGGAAGCGGGGTCATTATGGATCATATATCCTGTAATCAGAGTCAGACGAAGCCCTCAAAAATAAACCCGGCTGGTTTGTTCCCGGCAGAAAACCTTGCGTCACCTGCCAAAGGGAAGCGGCTGCTTATTGATGCAGTATTTGACTTAATGCCCATTTTATTGGATTTTGATTATTGATAAGTGTGAGTGGAAATGGAAAAGGCTTTATCTTCCCCAGAGGCTGACGCGCTGTAATTCTAGTTGCCATAGAAGCACAGCCGGGGTGAAATGGAAGGCATTACGAGAAAACTGCGAATTCAAGCGATCATTCCAGATTTGACTGAGGATCAATATATGAATTAATTTCATGATTTGTTTTCCCCTCATGGTATTTCATTGTGTGGAATGAGACAGAAATCACTTCGGAAGCACTGGATGGAATGCAAGCAAATGGTGTGATTTATAATGCTTTGACATTTCGTATTTTTCTACCTGTCATCATACTGTAAAAGTGGATGATTGAAGGATCGATGATGTATTGGGTTCTCACCACCCAACTCATTTTTCATTTATTTGCTTCTCTAGTAAATGGGATGTCAGTTTGACCTGGTCACAAGGTTACAAGTTGGAAATCTGTCTTGTTTTTATTGCCATAAGGTGTTTGTGGAGCTTTTTAGTGTTTTCAGTGCAAGTTATAGTGATGGATACTCTTTTATAAAATAAAGGTTCGAAAAGTGTTCTTCACAGTGATGACATAGAAGAACCAGTTTTGGTTCTCCAAATAGCCTTTTGAGGCAAAGGTTCTTTTTCCGCTATAGAACACTTTGCAAGATGTAAACGCTGGTCCAGAAGTACTTTTTATTATTTTTCAAAATGTTACATGCATAATTTAATCTTAAAGGACACGTCCGACATCTTTTAGCGCTGGGACGATCATCTATCAGTTTCAAGCGGTCTGCAAATCCAGCGTTATATCCACCATTTATATAACATCCATCACTGAAATGACGTGAACAAACAGACACACCTAAACTTCACTATGGCAAGAGTAACGAGCTGCAGGTGCAGGCCCACAGTGCAGCCAATTTTGACACAGCGCAGACAATCTTGATGGTAAGCGGGTCTCGCTCGTTGGTTGGCGCGTGGGCAGGCTCTTTCTTTTGCCTTGCTGTGCTTTTCCGGGAGAATTGCCCAATAAAGGAATAGGATTCCTGTTATGAAACAGGGATCCAGACTTATAAAATACTTTCAGAAACAAGTTGGAGTGCTTTGGGAGTGTATCAAGCACAGAGATACTGCGTCATACGTCCAACCCGTTTTTTGACAAGTTGACCATGGTAAGCAAGAGAAGCCTGCATGTTTTACATTGTAAATAGGTCAGAATGCATGAAAGACCGTTGCATCCCCCCTTTATCATTTTTCTACGATTAGCTCAGTTTGTCTGAGTAAAAACTTGAAGAGTTTGGTTCCAAAAGGAGATAACAAGATAAAATCATGTTTTTTATTATGTTATCATGTTTTCATTGTTTTTTATTGTGTTAGTTAGCTGTATCTTTTTAGTTATTGTGGCTTAAATCAAAAGAAACCAACTGCAGTTTGATTGATATTAATTGGAATGCACAATAAAAAACATGATTTTTTAACATTTTTAAAAACGAAGTTATCTCATTTTTCAACCAAACTCTTCACTTGTTTTTTCATCAGTAATTCAAAGTGGGTAAAACAGTTAAATTAACTTGTCACCACGGGTTTTAATGTGTTGATTTTTAAACCAACAATTAAACAAAAATATGCTGTAGCTTTTGGCCTGAAAATAAACAAAAGTTATATGAAAAGTCAGTGTTGGGAACAACGGTAAGCTTGCATCAAGGTTCAGCCTTTAAAGCACAACATCTATCCAACCAGCTTTGATGCTGCCCCGCTTGTTGCTATAAGAGTTACACAGGAACAAAAACTGTTGTGATGAATCACTTCAGGCAGACAATCTGCAATGCAAACCCCTATGATTCTGTCTGGCGCTCAGACTCATCTCTCTGTCTGGATAAATGAATGTCGGACATGAGTAATGATACAGCTCGATATAGCAGTCAGTAGCAGAATGGCAGAATTGACAAGGACGTGGTCCCTCTGCCCACTCTTGAGTCTTATTTAATGAGTTTTGATGACTAAGGAAAAGGTAACCGAGGTTTATGTTGGCATTTTTCCACAGATAGTCGCAAGATTGTCTAGTAACAACACTGGAGATGTTTAGCTTTATTTATAATGATATGGTGTGACAAATGGATGAATTGAGGCAAACGTCGTTTAAGTGTTAAGTGTTCCTCGACAGTTTGTCGTAATAGTTACACTTCGAAGAAATCAGTGGTATTAAAGGACACGGGCACACTAAAACTCCTGATTTAAGCTTCCTAAAGCACCATATTTTTTGGGCTAAATAACCGAGCTGTGTAATCCTCAATGCGTCTCAGCCGTGCATTAATGCACTCCACGACTGGGATTCTTTAAGCCACCCTGTATCAGTTATTAATGAGAGCTCAAACTCTCTTACGGAGAGGAGAAAGCTGAAGGCAGGGATGATTGTACCTCTGTAATTTATGAACAGGAAACATTAAAGATTCATGACTATCTTCTTTTCAGGACGTCAGCACGCTCAAGCCAGCAGCGTTCATCATCGCCAGGGAAGGCTGAGACAAGGGCCTTTCACTCTGATCTCAGAACAGTGCATGACGCCCTTCTGTCCTTGAGAATACGGCTGGGAAGAGTAGCGAAGGAGTTCATCAATAACCTCAGCGCAGACCTTGATTTTTCAAACAGAGAAGGTTCTTCGAGTTCCATCGCTCATTCGGTGTGGTGACGGAGGCATTTCATCTTCACTTTAATGCACGTCGATTTGTCACTCATACCCTTTATGTAGTGAATGAGAATAACATGAACTCTTATGATGGGAGGATATATTGCATAATTCTCTTGGATGCGGAGATATCCAAGGTGAACCTCCACTGATCGGGGCTGATATGGAGCTGTCGCGGCTTACGGGGTTCCGCTGATGAGCTGGAGGACACATAGAAGCTTAGCAATCTCTCCAGGTCACTGTGGTGTGAAAGTTTGATCTAAATGCCAATAATAACCTTGTATCTGAAACGCAAAAGGCAGTGTTTAATGCTACAATAAGCAGCCTCAGAAGCATGTAAGACTATCATGGTTTGAGTAATTGTATATGGCAGTGACTATATATTTACAGCCACGCTATATTGGCATAAGGATCAAACTTTCACACCAGAGTAACTTGCAGAGATTGCTTAGTGGCTGTGTGTCCTTCAGCTCATCAGTGGAACTCGGCATACCAACACAGCTCCATATCAGTCACTTGAAATATATAATATGATTTATATACACTACCGGTCAAAAGTTTTGGGACACTTACTCACTCAAAAATAATAAACTCATCCAAATTATGAAATAAAACAAAGGGAACTATGGGAATTATGTTGTGACTAAAAAATAAAAAAACGTTATATTTGATCATCTTCAGTCACTTTTTGACTTTCAGTCTTTTTTATCAAGCAGCTTCTTCTAAATTGCTTTTTAAACCGTTTTAAAGGAGGTCCCATCTATTCTGTGCTCTTATTGGCTGTTCTTTCTTCATTATTCAGTCAAAGTCATCCATTTCAAAAACATTAAATAAAAAATCATGGGAAAACATGTAGGTTTGCAAAATTATCTTTTTGTCTACTAAACGAATTTCAGACATTTAAGCATGCCAAAAATGTTAATAATGAAAAACATTTCACTCAAGTGTCCCAAAGCTATTGACCGGTAGTGTACAATACTGCCGTTTAAAAAAATAGAGCGGCATCGCTGGCATTTTGAAGCTTTAGCACCCGCGATGCTACCATAGCACCAGAACACCGTGCATCCCTATTACATACCGCACTATTTTTGTTGGTTTTGCCCTCAGCACTGTGTGACGCTGCACAGCATCGCCCGGCCATGAGTGCTATGTTGAAACACTGCAAACAAATGGCTTCATTCCATCCCTGCCATTCCACCTTTGTACACTCTGTCATCCTGACAGCCTGTGGGCTCCAGCAGCTCTGCACAGCCTCTCACATTCCACCATCACTCTGCCAACTCCAATGTCTGGCCGCTACGCTACCTGACCAAAGACATCCAGCAAGGACGGAACGCACTATGCTTCCGATGCAAATAGAAGAAAAAGTCTGTGACCACCACCCCAACTCTCACCCTCCCGGCAAACAATGGCATTTGAGTAGGAGACAATAAATAGCCTGTCAATGCTCCCTGACTGTGGTGTACTTGCTCTGCGGGTTTGGATGGAGTCTGTGTGTTCAGGGCTGAAAACAGCTAAATCAAAGCAGGCAGATGAAACAAAACACAGCTAAAACTAACACTTTTGAAAATTAACATTGAAACAAAACTATTAAAATGTACTGTGTGCTACGTACCTGCTGTTTTCACAATTTTTCTCACTCCAGCTTTTTTCTTGTAATGCAGCTGAAATAGATTCACTATTGTAATGAGTTCAGATGCATGCTGTGGACCTGCGGGCTGTCGTCATAATGCACCGTGTCCTCATCTTCAAGTCAGTCGGTTATGTTTAAAAAAGAACTCTAAACCTTGTCAGAATAAACAGAGATATCAGGATTGCATCTTTTGTCTCTGTTTACAATAAACCACATCAGGACTAATAATACCACAGTTGCTCTGTTAATGGAATTCATCTTTGTGTTTAAAAACATTTCTGTTGCTCAAGACAGCAGGATGGCAAAAGTAATTTCCACGATAAAAGCGTCTTTTGGAGACAAACAACACTGTATATGTGCTAATGACATAAAAACAACAGGAGCTTGATTAAAAAAATAATGAAATACCGTCGTGACCGTGTGGGTTAATGATACAATTTTTTTGCAAAGAAAGATGCCATGAGCATGCAAACTTCACTCATCAATCTCAGTACGAGTCTGAATGATGTCCAAGACGCATCTTCCTCACATTATTATCCAACGCTGTCTCAAGGGATGCTGATGTGTTGAATTTATTTTACAAATAGATTGTACTGTGCGGGCAAATGAGGATGGGCCTTTTAGGTTCAGATTTCCACATTTTTATCTGCAGTCATGGTACAGTCATTCTATGATACCGAAGCTTTGAAATATGAAAGTATGTCTGATCACGACGGATAAACGCTGCTACTGTATGTGTGTTTCATAGAGAGGGAGAATGTGTAGCCCAACTGGTTGAGCATGGCGCTAACGACGCCATGGTCAGGGGTTCAATATCAATGGAATGTATAAAATGTGTTGCTTGGATGCACTGTAAGTCGCTTTGGATGAATGTGTCTGCCAAATGCATAAATTAAATGTAATGTAAGATCACCCAAAGGCATTAGAGGAACACTTGCTCATGCCACATGGCTTTCAGGAGCAGTGGGTTGCCACTGTGCTAATATATTCTGTTTCACCATGCTGTCAATACTGAATGACAAATATAATTTGTGCTGCCATCTAATTGCCCGTATGGGCGCCGATTGCAGCAGCGTTGACAAAGTATAAAGAAAAAGAACAGAATAGCAAGAAAAAACAGATCAAAGCGAAGAACATGAGAGAGGCTGATTAGCAGGGTTATTGAATTGGAATGCTAATAAACTTTAGCCGCAAGCTTGCACCTGCAGAAAAACACATTTGGTGCTTTTATAAATGTTTGATATTTAGATTTAGACTCTTTACTGTGTTCAGAAGACAAGATCTTTAGATCTTCATTTGTTAATTGTCTCCAAATAAACACCTGTTTTAATTTAAAGGTCCAGTGTATGAAATTCAGTGGCATCTAGTGGAGAGGTTGCCAATTGCAACTAATGGCTCACTCCACCCCCCTGCCTTTTTAAAGCACTACGGTGGCTGACACAGGACTAAGATGTCATCACGTTTTCAATTTTTTGCCGGAAGAGATAACGTGTTTATGAAGCGTGTCTGTAGAGCAATTTGTCCGTTTAGGGCTACTGTAGAAACAACATGGCGAATTCAATGCAAAGAGACCCGCGGTGTATGTAGATAGAAATAGCTCATTCTAAGGTAATAACAACATAAAGCTTCATTATGTAAGGTCTTTATACACCTCTGAACACAAAGTTATGTATATTAATGGCCTATTGCATTTCTGTCAATAGATCAGATAGAAAAAATTACACATTGGACCTTTTTGTTTCACATTATTCAATTTACTGTATTTTGCCTAAAAAATAAACATGAAATATTGGTTTGATTTGACTAATTTCTTTTTTTGTCTTGTGTGTGTTTTAGGAGATTCTTGGGCTCTCAGACTTGATGCCGTATAGGTCAAAGAGATCCCTGTTGGTTCCACCTATGTTTGTCCCGGAGAACCAGCGAGCTCCCTTCCCCAGGTCTATTGGAAAGGTACAGTATAAAAAATCTTCTTAAGATTCACACCTAAAATTCATAATCTTTTCAAATGATATCATTGTACAGAGGAAGGATCAGTGTGAGTATAACCTTCGCTTTGTGACATTAACTGCTTGACTCAACAAAAGTGTTATTATGCGAACACTATCTTACTAGCTTTTGAGTAACACTTTTGTTTTGGTTTCTTATAATTACTCGACACACACACTAAAATCAGGTGGATTTGCCGTACCCAGAATGGAGTTTTAATGCTTAGATGTGATCCTTGCTGCCCTTGCTACACAGGCAGTTAATAAACATTTCCTTTACTGCTTTTGAGAAACATTAGGTCTGATTTGCAATGCAGTTTTACTGAGGATTGTTGTTGTTCTGCAGGGACAGTAATGAGAGAATTGTACTACACCACCGCAGGTTGCTAGTAACAAAATATATAAAACTGTTTCTCCTTATTCAACTACGACCAGAAATAAACTAGATGAAGATATGTGAAAGTAATTCTGCTGTACTCTCAAGAGCATCTTAACACATTTAAAACTCTTAGTGATCTGTTAGATATGCTTTAAAAACATTACTAAGGCCGTGTTCAGACTTGACTTCTTTTTTGAAGCTGCTAGCATTTGTTTTACATTATAATCCTATGGAGTAAACCGTGTTTTCAAAATACGTCCTGAGCGCTTCGTTAAACGCCAGTGGCGGCGTCTTTTTCTGCAGCTCAGAGCGCCTTTTGAGGTTGAAAAAAGTTGGAAAAAAACGCCCTACATCAAGCTCCTTTTTCACAGCTAACCAATGACAGAGACCTGTCGTTTCCATAACAACATGCGAGGAACGTGATTGGTCGAGAAGGCTCAAGCTTGAAAAAATAAAATGGCAGCCGAAACGTCTGTTGGAGCATAGTTTTGTATAAATGTAAGTTTAATTTTCACTTTCAACAACTTCTGATTGCATTTCTATCGAGAAATTAGTTTGTAGTGTTTAAATATGTGATTAATTATTGCAAAGACGCTCACTGTTTATAATTCAAATAGACTTCCGTTACGCTGCCTATCTGTTTCTCTGGGCTGCCTTCGTGCACAGATGCTGCCTCCGAAGTCATGGCGTTCGGCTGCTATTTCTAACCAAAAAAGAAGTTAAGTGTGAACACGGCCTAATATTGTTCTTGTCTTCGCAAAGTTTTGGGGTTTAATTTGATCTTTACCATTATTTTGTCTGCATTGAATTTTTGGAGTTTTCCGTTTGTGTGCTTATGTTTCAGTGTGTGCATGTTGCTTTTTCCATCTTTCTTTTTTCTGCTCTCTCGATTTTCTAGCAGCCTCTGAGACTAGAAGATAGGGCAGAAACGATTGAGAGCACACATGAAAACTGTAGAAAAAGAGGAAAAATACAAACCAAGAGAACCCAAGCCAAGCACATCATGCCTTATTGCAAGCTGGAGAGCAATTTTGCCCCAGTTGTAAGAAGACATTTTTTTATCACCAGACCAGTCTGTGAAATGGCTGTCCCAGGGGAGATGTCCTCTGTATCTTTTCCCTCTACAGCTACCTGGAGAAGTGTCTGTTTTAGGGCAGGAGGTGATGTCATCAATTTGTAAAAAATAAAAGATGTAGTCTGCTGATAGAAGAAAAATATTTTGTAGATGTGTGCTGTATACAGCAGGAAACAGAAAAGTTAACGGAAAGACTTTTTTATTCTCTTTCTGTCCTGCAGTTATTCCTTACAGAAGCGCTAGATTCTTCTGGTATGGCACGTAAACCACAGTATGCGTCTTGTTTTTTATTTTTGTTGGTGTTCTCTATGTTTCTCCGCAAGATCTCTCCAGTGAAACCACACAGGGAGACATGTTACTGTGACCTATTTCATTAGATAGTGCTGCTGATTATTAGACACCAAGCAAACAAGATGTTCCACATGGATGAACCGTGTTCTCTTCACTGTTTACCTGCCATAAGGTACAGATTCGTTTTTTATAATTTGCTTTCTTTTGAAGGGGATAGACTGGGGGAAAGTGGGAACTTATCACTGGGATGATAGACGCTTGAAGACAAAGAATAGGGTTTCCCAGCTGTTTTCTCTCCGGGAGATGCAGTTAACGTGCTCAGATGTTTGGGAAACCCTGCTGTTTTTCTTCCGGTTTCCATCATTTTGTTGTTTATTGCCTGAAGCAGGTGAATCATGCTGTCACTCATTATTCGCTTATGGTTTTAGGATAGCCACTCACTATAAAAACACTATGGTAGGTTTATGAGATTAACATACAAACATATCGGCAACATTGGGAATCTTTTGGCAACTTTGTAAATTGAAGTTTTTCTTGCAATGTAGTTGTTTTCCTGTGACAAAAGAGATATTTGCATCTACATAACGTTGAAAAAAATCGCGATCTCACATCTCTTCTGCAGTTTGACTTCTCAACTCTGTATGACTCCTCCCTTGGGCGCACAGAAAAGATATTTTCTGCAGAAGAAAGTCATTTGATGTGACATGAGAGTGAGTAAATGATGAAAGAATTTACATTTTTAGGTAAAACTTCCCCTTTATTCCATTTAGAATGGATAAATGCATTAATGATTTTAGGAAGGCGATCACACTCAGTTTAAATCACACAAAGTTGTTTCTGCTCTTGCTATAAAGATGAATTTCATTGGTGTTGATTTGAGATCCACTCTCAGTTACGGGGGTTTGAAGTATTGGAAAAGTAATAAAGAACAGATGTGCCCTGATTCCCTTTCGAGCTTTGACATCGGTTTGCTGTGGGATTATGGGGGATTTATCATGGTGGAGTTTTCACAGGTTGCGCTGCAATCTCACACATGGCGAAAAGTCCTGATCTTTCCTCTCGGACCGCCTGGTAATTGTCTCTGGACTAGTTTTCAATGTGCGGTGTTGGTTTCTTGTGGGAGCTGTTCTTTTCATGTTCTGGACAAACTTTTCCTGTAGAGATTAGACCGCTCGGTTTAGTGCTCTGTATTTATTGGCACCTGGGGATGACTGTAATGCTCTACACATTTTGGGTTTCACCATAAGTGATCCTAGATCTGGTGGTCATCCTCTTTCTTTCTTTCTTTCTTTCTTTCTTTCTTTCTTTCTTTCTTTCTTTCTTTCTTTCTTTCTTTCTTTCTTTCTTTCTTTCTTTCTTTCTTTCTTTTCTCAGGTCTGTTTGTCAAGTAAATATTTGAAGAACAATTAAGTCTTAAGCTTAATTACAAGATATGGGGGAGTTCAAAGTGGGCAGCCTCTGCAATACAATGCAATGCTTTTGAGTTTATTGCTTTTGATAAAAATAACTTTGAGAGACAAAAGGAGTGCTTAAAAGGGCCGTTATAGTGTCATTAGATAACGTCATTAGCTGTTCAGTTACAACCATCTAATTTGCACAAAAATATAGTTTACACAAAGCCAATTGATAACCAAAATCAAACAAGACATATTTCTCCAGATCACAGGATTGATAGTCGACTGAGAACCCCTTACACTGAAATTTCAGAATCGCCCTTGGACATCAGTCTCTCTCGCTCTCATTCTCCTCATTATCACTGGCACGCTTTGCGACTCCTTTCGACGACTCACTTCCTCACACTTCTAAAAGATGATTTGGAAGCCTCGCGACTTTCGGCACGACCAGCTTATGCTTATCACTTGTTTCCGCACGTCCCCCGAGCACAACAGATTTCCAAAGCTGATGAAACTGTTTACCATTCAGAGTGACTAATTGTACAACAACATCTCACACTTAACAATGTGCGGTGCATTTTTTGTAGTTTTCTCAGGGCTTAGAACTGCTTTGAGTACAACACAAGCCCTCTGAAATACTCCCATACTTCTGTCTGTCCGCAGAAACTTTACATATAAGTGGCCTGACCATTCAGATACAAATGTACAAATTACGTCTCAACGCACTGAAAATGTGTTTTTCATAGATAATGAGGCAAGACTATTGAGTCTCAGGTTGAAAAATTACTTATTGTATCAGTTATTTGTAAATAGACTTGTACGCCACAATAAATATACGTTTTAATGATTGATGGGGGGTTGTCATTGACACTGCTGTGTGGTCATTGTCATTCATTATTTTTTGACCTTGCACTTACACACAAGTCTTCTGTGGAGTGAGCTAGTGAGCGAGGGCTCCAGTGCTCTAGAGATAGTTAAGTGCTTATTGTGGATGTCTGGAGCGTCTGTTTGTGCACTTTAGAAAACGTGGCCCTATGTTTTTCTCTCCTAACAGTGAACATCTCTTGTCAGCATTAGAAAAAAAGATGCTTATAGGGTATAAAGAAGATGTGGAGAAGCTGTGCAGAAGTCGTTAAGTTCAAGGTCAATTTCAAGCCTTGTCAGCTTTATCACTATGATGCCAGGGTGGTTGCCAGGGCCTGGTGGTTGCTAAGGTTCCTCTAGAACACTTTTCCAGCAGCACTTCAGGGTTCTCTTTTTAAAAAAATCTTACATATATAATTAAATCTTAAAGATATTAATTTTACATTTTCATTCGGTTATAAATGTTCTGTTGGTTGTATAAAAACTGAAACAGGAAGTTCTTCTGGACCAGTGTTGGACCTGCGTTGTTTTTCCGAAGTGGTACAGTATATATACAGTATATATAGTCTATTAGTTACAATTTCATTGTAATTTGAGGTTTCATTTGCTTGTTAAAAAGAGTAGCTGATGCCAATTTTAATAGTCATTTTTCTAATCACATCCAACACAGAAAATCAAGTCATTTGTTTTCTTAGTTTATTAAGTATTATTCTTTTATGACGTTGCCTTTTTTCTGTCCTCGACCCTTGTGTTTCCAAAAAGTTGCTGGCTTTTGTATTGTTTCTATGGAAATGTTAAGTGCACTTTGTCTAATGCATAGTCCCTGTGACATCAATTCCATTCAAAGTCAAGCATCCATAAATCAGAGGAGATTATACAGCACTGCAATGCTTATACAGCAGAGCGCAATGACAGCAGAATGATTGAGAGAGAGAAAGGGAAAGAATGCGAAGACATTTCTTCTCCTCCCCTTATGTGCTTTATTGTCAGAGAAGTTGCAGTTAGGGGTCCCTCCTACCTGTCATATACAGACGGTGGCAAGAAATGCTGCTCTTTCATGTCCTCTCTGCTCCTAATGAGAGCTGATAGAAATAGGTGAGCGACTCCCTCAGGGCTCTTCTCTGACATCCTCTAATGACTGAGAAGAAAGCGAGGCCGTGTGTAGGTTTGTTTGTTAAAATAAGACACGGTGTGTGCGCCTCAAACAGGGAGGCAGCCCTGTGATCCGTTTCTTTGGTGATGCCGTCTCTATTGCTCCGCCCACCAGTGGGATATTAAAAAAAGATGTTTGTGGAATTTTTGAAAATGAAGGCCACAGTTTGCATGACTTATTTTAAATGAGTCTTTATTGTTTTAAGTAAATATAGACTCGCTGAGCAAAGTTTGCTTTACAAATAAAAATAAAAATATTACTGTTACCTTGTAAGTGCTGTTGTGGATCAACGTGTTTCAATGGTTATTTCAGATACTGTATTCTGATATTTTTTTAGCATGCTGTGAAATGACATTTAAAGGAATAGTGCATCCAAACATACTTATCCTACTTTTGTTTCTATGAAATATAAAAGGAGATTATTTATATTAAGTTTGAATGTTTTGTTATCATTGCCTATTTTAGTAAAGTACTAAAAGTTATCATGCTTTAACTTTGTTTGTTTTATTTGCATTGCTTTAAATAGTTGAATACTTGAGTTCAAGTTTAGTTTTAATAAGAAACATGCCACTTTGAGCAAACTCATCACATGCACACTCATAACCCAAAATAAAACTTAACACCACTCATTAAACTAAGTAATATAATAGCTGCATTAAAATTAATTTCTTGTTGTTAATCAGATCTTTGTAACTGGATCACCCACGGAAACACGAAAACTCCTTGCAGCAGTCGTCCTGGCTGTCTCCAGCATCCTCATAGTGGCCAGGACAGCTGCTGCAAGGAGGTGCTTCTTTTGGCTGTTCCTCAGAGTCTTTTCCAGGGACTTGGAAGGCTTGACAGGCTCGGAAGACTTTTGGGAAGGCTCGGAAGGCTTTGTGGGGTCCATTTTAAAATATAATGGGTGCAGCTCCAGTGAGACGCCGGCTCGGGGGAGCGTCGACGAGCGGCGTCGTGCCGGTTCGAGAGAGCCGCGGTGTCCACGCCGTTTTGTACGCCGGTGGGGCTTTGTGAAGGGCTTCCCCGTGATGTTAGAGTGAATTGGGGTGCATAACATGCCCCCCGATGGGATTCGATGATGATCAGTCTCATCCGGAATGGCCTCGCTCACGCAGAAGTGAGAGCCATTCATTTCCAGGATGAGACTGATGAACTCAACCACGGGTCTGTCCCGGAATTCCGGAGACAGACACCAATTGGAGACATCATCCAATCCCATGCACAGAGCGATCATCCCAATCCACCCGATAGTAAATGTCCAAGAAGTCCTCCACATACCTCTCCAAAGGACAGCCGTATTGGCAGAGCTGGTACTGGAGGACGTCCTCTAGAGAGTAAAAGCCAAAGTATTCCATTGTATTGGCGGTTGAGTCTTCTGTAACGTGATCACCCATGGAAACACAGACGAGGGTAGGTAGGGAACAAAACCACTTTTAATAATAATATCCAAATGTTTACACTTAAGACTCGCCAAAGAACATGAAAACAGGGTGAGTATAAGTAAAGTCCTGGTGATGGGGTGACCGCTGGCAGGTGAGGGTGATTGCTGATGTGGGACAGGTGAGGGAGTGCAGAGGAAGATGGGAAGTGTAGTCCTGGGGAAACATGCAATGAAGAACACGGGAGGCAGACAGGGGCAGACGGAACCGTGACAATTTTATTATCTCGCCATTACTTGATTTAAGAATAATGTTCAAAGTCTATCCATAATCATCCAAACATTTCTTGACACTTTCCAACAGTCCCCCATCTTCTTGTTTCAAATGTTTGTCTATTACACCACACACTTTCCTGCCCTTTCACTCATCTACTGTTTTCCGTTCCTGTCATCCATCTGGTCTCATGTATCACCCTCCTCGAATTTCTTCCATTCGTGCCGTTTCTCTTCCCTCACCCACCTCAGGACACATCACACTATAAAGAACCTCGAGCACAGAGAGAAGAGTTGGTGTTTTATTGTTCTATCTAGCAGATCGATAGTGTAGATGCTTTCCTGTGGCTCGGTGGTTGGAGCATGGCGATAGCCATGCCAAGGTCATGGTTTCGATCCCAGGGGATTGCACATAGTCAGTACAATGCAATGTAAGTTGCTTTGGATAAAAGCATCTGCCAAATGCATAAATGTAAAATGTAAATGTGTGCATCGTAAAACTGAAGGAACGCAAGCTCCATAGCAACCACTTACAATACACGCTCTGAGTTCTTCACACAGGGACAGGAGGAAGAGTGTGGGAAGAAAAATCTAGATGTAGACCATGCTTGATGGACTTGGTTTTTCTTGGATGTTTGTAGCTCGTTCCCCAGAGTTCATGAAAGAGGAGTCCATTATGACCGTCTTAAAGGTATCCCTTCTTTCCGGCTGATCTGTGCATAAATATAAACAATTATTTACATAGAAATGGCTTACGTCAGGGTAATATTTTTTGTTATTTGCTCAATAATGGAGATGTTTGAAGGTAGTGTTTGTGGTAACTGGGTTTTAAGAAGGGATAGATTTTTTTTCTGTGTGGTCCATTGGCTTTTTCCCATGTAGAAGGTGCAGGTTCTTTAAAACTACCAATAAGTCAAAATACTATATCCTCTATTTCTGTGTGTGTGGAACATACTGATAAAAATGTACCTTCAATGCACTGTGTTTCTTTGGATAAAAGCATCTTCTACACTCTCAAAAATAAGAACCATTCAGTCTCTTTTGTACCACCTTTTTTTTTTGCCACAAAAAACCTTTTGTGAAACAAAACAGAGGTTCTTTGGATGTTAAAGGTTCTTTATTGAGCCATTTAAACAAAAATGTTCTGCTATGGCATCGTGAAGCACCTTTATTTTTAAAAGTGCAAATGCATAGCAATGCAGACTAATATGCAAATTTGTCATATGGTGTGACGGCAAAAATTTGGGGGGAAAAAAACGAACAATGAAGATAAATCTCTTTTTAAATGAGAAATATAAATATTATTAATATAAAACAATGTAATGTTAACAGTTTTTTTCAAATTTTGCTATGTCACACCATAGGACACCATAGGACGATTTATTTGTCAACTACCCGTACACTGTACTGTATCTATATTTATACTTGTTCATTTGGCGGTTGCTTTTATCCAAAGTGGCTTACAGTGCATTACAAAGTCTGCATTTTTTATCAGTATGTGTGTTGTCTTGGGATTCAACCCATATACAGTTCATACTGTATAGTCGTGTGCTTGTTGTCCGTCTTCGCAGCTGCCTAATGTGTTGTTTTCCTGATCCTTTCTAGCCGTTTACAGTTACAACCCACCCGTCCACTCAACAGGACAGCCCCTATTGTGCTGTAAAATTCTGCAATTTCACAGCTGTTTGCCAGCCACCAGGATTTGAAGATTTCTTGCTGAAACTTCCATTTGTGTTCCTCTGAGTCTTAGCAACACCCGCTCAGTGCATTTGTCAGAATAATAATGTTCCCTGAGTTAACAGAGCCTGTAATTATAAAGGAGAAGAAACAGTATTAGCGTATGATCTGGCAGAAAGGATCTGTTCGGGAAAGATAAATAAAGCTAACAGGGGCTTTTCGCGTAGACAATTACTTTGCTCGGATTCATTTTCTAAATGGGATATTTCGTCTTAAGCTTAATTACAAGATATGGGGGAGTTCAAGGTGGGCAGCCTCTGCGATACAATGCAATGCTTTTGAGTTTATTGCTTTTGATAAAAATAACTTTAAGAGAGACTGTTTTACACAAAAGGAGTGCTTAAAAGGGCCGTTATAGTGTCATTAGATAACGTCATTAGCTGTTCAGTTACAACCATCTAATTTGCACAAAAATATAGTTTACACAAAGCCAAATTAACCGCAGGTGGTAGTTCTGGTCACACTCGCTGGAAATAAACATTGCTTTTAATATACACAAATAGATCTAATTTACAAGCTTTAGTTACTTCACCAAAACACTGTGCGCATATTATTACATCATTTGAAGTGTTGTAATACCCGGGATTTCTCGCCGTATGTTCTTCATCAAGCCAGCTAGGACATCAAGGATCACAAAGTAAATCAGAATTTACATGTGCTTAAAATGTGAGATCAAAAAATGTTTTAGCACTTGTGCATGTTAACATTCACACTTAATTCAAAGAAATTTGGAAGAACATTGGTAACCAAACAACAATGAAGCCCATTGACTTCCATTGTATGGACACAAAAGCACTCAAAATATATTTTGTTTTCCACAGAAGAAACAAGACATAATGATGGGTTGTGCATGTTAACATTCACACTTAACCAGTTGCTTGTGCTTGTATGTGTGATTAATGGCACTTCTTTCCTTGATTCTAACTTGCTACACTCGGCTGGGACTCGCTGGACTTTGCTGTGTTTATCCAGTCGCATGTGAGTACTGCTGAGAAACGTGAAGGAAACACCTGCATGCGATGATGTCATCAGAGTATAATAATGTATATATGCTAGAATGCACAGATCGATAGATGTTTAATTTCCTGATTGGTATTGTTTCATACATATAATGTAGGTGATCTCACCTGACATGAAGGCAGACCACATCTTTCGTCTGACTGGAAAGGGGGCGGATCAGGACCCAAAGGGCGTGTTCAGCATCAACCGACTGACAGGAGAGGTGGCGGTTAGCCGAGCCTTGGACCGAGAGGCCATCGCGTATTACCATGTGAGTGTTCTTGTGGAACAAAGTGTATTAATATTTAATGATGCTGTTAGCTACCATGTTTTTGAGTGAGTTTTGTGTTTCAGTGAGCGAGAAAAGTCATTTAAAGGGACAGTTCACCCATAAATTCAGTTTTTTTTTGTAAAAATTAAAGGGATAGTTCACCCAAAAATGAAAATGATGTCATCATTTACTCACTATTTGAAATCTGCATGACTTTTGCAAAACACAAAAATATATATTTTGAAGAATGTTGGTAAGAGAACAATGGTGGGACCCATTCACTTTCTATATGGACACGAAACCAATGCAAGTCAATGGGTACCGCCATGGTTTGCTTACCAACATTCCTCAAAATATCTTCTTTTGTGTTTTGCAGAAGAAAGAAAGTCATTAAGGACTTTTTGTGAGCAAGTAATTACAGAATTTTTACTTTTGGGTTTCACTTTTTTTACCATAGAGGTTTGAAACAATATGCAGCAGTAAATAATGGCCAGACTTTCATTTTTTGGTGAACTATTTCTTTGAAGACCTCAAGGTGACAACTTCAGGTTTATTCAAGTCATATTAGACAGTCGCACGACGAACTGAACGTCCTTAATCGAAAAGAAAATATGTTTTTGCTTCACCTCATGCATCAGGACGATTAATAGCTGTAATGACTCGTGTCTCCTTGGCAGCCAGCGAGAGCCTCAGTGAAGAGAAGCCGACTGGCGTTCAGAATGTCGGACTGCAGTTAGAGGAGGCAGTTTCTCTACACCCCTCGTGTGTGATCAATGATGCAGCTGTCAGCTGGCTTGTCAGACTTAGTCGGCGCGCAGATAATGTGTGTTGAGTTTGTGTGTATGAACGTTACTCTTCCTACACTTCTGTTTCTTGTGAAGACTGATAGTGACTTCCTTTGGATTGTTCACCCAAACATGGGTGTTTTTTTCCAACATTTACTCACCGACATATCATTCCAAACCAGAACACAAAAGAAGAAATTTGGAAGAACACTGGTAACCATGTGATAACCATATATATTTTTTCCACAGAAGAAACGAGTCATAATGATGGGTTGCCAGAATTTTTATTCTATTCTATTAAACTATTCCTTTAAGATGGAAAGCTGTGTTTTGTAAAACGGAAGCTGTTTTGTAATTGGTCCAGGCTGGTTATTAGTAGGTCAATATTCATAAAACCAGCTCGTCCACCTGACGTTGGTATGACCAGCTGGTCCCAGACGGTCTAGCTGCTAGAAACCGGCTACCATGCTTCAAAGTTTATCTGAGAGAGCTAAAGCTGGATTTTCCAGCAGGGTTACTTTGGTTTATCTATCAGTTTGGCTGTGTGATATCTTAGTAGAAGTGAAAGAAAAACTGAAAACGGATTTCAATATGCAGAACCTTGCCACCAGAAAAGACCACCCCATGGCAACTCCAGATAACAAGATAGACAATGCGAGTCCTTTGATTTGTTTGCTCCGTTGAGCAAGCTGGTGCTTTGATTCAAGAATTCAAGAGATCTTGTTCTCATTCACTTTGTGTCTTTTGTCGTTTGTCTGATAAAGCAGGGTTTACCTGGTTTTTCCATCCCCCGTAGAGAAGAACTAAAGCAACGCTGCTTAGTTTGATATCCACCTGTCTGGCTAGGAAAAGCTTCGTTAAAAAGTTGCTCCATCTCCATTTTGTTCCACCCCACTGGTATGCTCAGATAAAATGTGCTTAGGAGGGTTTTGAACAATCTCTGTCAGCCTGTCGCCTTTGGCTTGTCTTTTCAATAAAAAAATAGATCTTTTGTAATAAGATATCATTTTTCCTATTATTGCTTTTTCTGGAGCACAAGTTATCCTTCCTCAGGGCACTGTATGTTTGGTAAGTCAGGCGAGGGCGTCAACGCTCGGGTCAGGTAGTTGCGGTAAAGCGGGCGTGTGCTTTGGAGAAGGGGGGTAATCGCAGGTAGACAGAGCCCAGTCGGGATCAAAGCCCTTACTCGATGGAGCACTTGACATTTACATCTCTTCATCTCCGTTTCTCTCACATCCACACCGCCCGCAATCTCAAAAGCGACCGGCAAAAGCGTGCACATCAAAGTCTGGCATTTTATAGCACTAATACTCAAACACTGTGTTGATGAAGGAATGATGCTAACCACAGCTGTTTTTACATCTGTTGGATGTGTCTTTTGAGAAATACTTCTTACTGTCTCTCTCTGCGACTCTCTCTGTCAGTCGCTCTCAAGGTGTCTCTTTAGTTATAGTTGTCTGTTTTGTTTGTTCTAATATATTATTCCTTGTATTTCTGATCACATAAACATAGCGTCATTTTTATCTGTGTTAATCCAATCCAATCCAACTTTATTTGTTAAGCGCTTTAAAACAACCAAAGCTGACCAACGTGCTGTACAACTAAGAATATAACAGCTCACACGAGGTGCACAATTACATGTATAATACAACAATAAAATTTAAAAGACAAAAAACATGAGTAAAATAATAACCACGCAATAACACGCAATAAAAAATAAAAAATAACTGGAGTAAATAAAGTCAACATCTTACTAGGTGTCAAAGGCCACAGCGAAGAGATGGGTTTTAAGACGGGATTTAAAAACAGACAAAGAGGAGGCCTGTTTAACGTGCAGAGGCAGATCATTCCATAATTTAGGAGCCGACACAGCAAAGGCACGGTCGCCTCTGAGCTTCCCGTGTTAAGGTAATTCCAGGTAATAATAAATGCAAATATGGTTAGGGTTAGAAGAACCATGCATACTTATATGTATATATATATATATATATACTATAAAAATATAGAATTATTAAAAATAAAAAATGTATACAGTATGTATATATATATATATATATATATATGTATATATATACACTAACACACACATGCACATACACACATATACATATATATATACAAGACATACATATAATGTTTTAATTTGAATAATTTTATATATATATAGTTTATTTTGTAGCAACAGTAAGGCCTTAATTATATTATATTATATTATTGTACATGTTAAAATGGTTTTTCTTCTTTTCTCATTATCTCCAGTCGTGCTGGGACAGGGTCTGGGAACGAGTCACGGCAGGCCAGCAGGCATGTCAGTATTGTAATAACCCGCTAGCCCTCCCGCTATGGCTGAGAGCCTTATAGCCCCTGTCCTCTATGTTGTTCTCAGCCCCCTCTCTCTAATCACACAGATGGGCTTGTTCTCTGCTCTCATCTCAGCCAACTCACACACACACACACACACACACACGCACACACACACTCTTATACGCAGTAACACCACCGTGCCGCCACACTTCACCTAATTCCGTGCCACACTGGTGGGAATAACCACATTTTCCTGCTGATCCCTCTGCAGCACATCAGGAGTAATTACACCACAGCTAATTCCAACCAATCTCACATGAGGAGTAATCACAGGCGTACGGCATCCAGTGTGGCCCAGTATGGCACATACGGTGAGAGGGGGGAAGGAAACCGGGCCAGGGTGTTCGCAGGCGACATTGCATCGCCGCTGTGTGTCTTAGTCACCGGCTCTGTGGGAATCGAGCCTCACAGCGGTTCCTGGCAGCAAGTTACACTTTGCTGTTTATTCCTCCCATTTGCCACATGTGTGGGTTCATTTGACTATAGTTTCTGTCCTTTTTTGGTATAAAATGTGGTGCGTTCACATGCAGGAGGTGTAAGGGTGGTTGCCAGGGCGTAGCAGTATGGTTGCTAAGGTGTTGGTGTTTTTGTTTGTTTTGTGTGGTTTGCAAGAGGTCTCCGGCTGGTTGCCAAGGATGTTGCTAAGTGGTTGTTAAGAAGAGTGGTTTTATTATATTATATTGTATTGTATTGTGTCAGATGTACAGGATGGTTGTCAGGGTGTTGCTGAGTGGTTATTAAGCTGTTCAAATGGTTTTAGTGAGATTTTAGTGACTAAGAAGGTGTACAGGGTGGTTTCAAAGGCATTGCAGAATGGTTGTGTTCAAAGTGGATTTAGCGACTAAGGTGTACAGAGTGGTTGGCAGGATGTTGCAGTATGGTTTCTGAGGTGTTCTGGCTGTTTTAGCTTGTTTTGTGGTTGCTAGGGGTGTCTATGGAGTGTTATGTGGTTGTTATGGTGTTCTAAGTGGTTTCAGTGAGATTGTAGTGAGTAAGGAGGTGTACAGGGTGGTTGTCAAAGCGTTGCTATGAGGGTGTTAAGATGTTTAGAGTGATTTTAGTGAGATGCTAGTGAGTAGGGTTGCACGGTGTACCGGTGCTACGGTAGCATCGCGATGCTAAAGCTTCAAAATACCCGCGATGCCTCTCTATTTTTGAAACGGTAGTATCGTAGTACCATAGTTAATGTTGCATATGCGCATTAATATTTATTTGAACGCTTACATCTGCCTTTTTGCAGTGTTTGTCTCCAAAATGAATGTGTGTTTTGAATGTCTCGGACGAGTTAGTGATTCAAATTGGCGATTTGAACGAGTTGGTTAAATGATTCACTAACTCAGTGGAAAATTGACGCCACTTACTGGCCGTTTTAGTTCTGCATTTAAAGTAAGCCTAATATTTCCTTTTATAAAGACTGCTGTATCAATTAAATTTGTCCAACATTTGAATTAGTTCCCACGTGAAAAATGATCTAGTGTACTTTAGTATTTACTACAGTAAACTACTAAAACTCATAGATACTAGTGTTTTTGAGTCTTATCATAGTAAATATTTAAGTATACTACAGTATTTATAGTATTTACAAATGACTAAATGTAAATGTATTTGCTACAATTTATCCAATTACTACAGTTAATACAACAACATATTCTAGTGCAAAGTATAATACAGTTTACTATAGTAAATACAAAATGTTTAATCTAAATCTGTGTTTTTTGTATAGATTTGAATTATATGGCACAGCATCGTGATACTACTTGGTATCGAGATACTTCAGCTGGTATAGTATTGTAAGACATGTTTATGGTACCATGATAACCCTACTAGTGAGTAGGGAGGTCTTCTGGGTGGTTGCTAGGGACTTGTCAACTTGTTTTTCTGAAGGGACAACTTGTTTTATCGGCCTCACGGTGAAATAAAACAAAAGTTTGATTGCTTAGAGTGATATGCCACAATTTAATGTTCATAGTTTAACCATGAACATTATTTAACTATTAACTAATTTTTTTGTGTATGAGCAAAGAAGCAGTGCTTGCTGTAGCAAAAGGGCAGATGCCTAAAAAGGACAAAGAAGCAGGTGTCTGGCACATCAGAGGGATGCTGACAAATAGAGACCACTGTTGCTTCCAATATACAGATATTTATTCTCACATTGTAACAACTGAATGGAACTGTTTAATTCCCACTGTTTAAATTTACAACCCACAGATCCTACTTGCACAGCAGCAGGGGACCAGTAAACACACACACCGAGACACACCGCTCACACACTCGATTCCCACTGGCTCATGCACACATATATGCAAATACACGTACACATTCGCATGTCCGCGCACACACACACGCAAATCCCCCAAGCAATTTTTTAGTTTTAGGAAGCGTAGCATTTCCCCAGACCGGCTAACTAACCGTGCAATTGACATCTTAGAAGCTCTTTCTCTGTGCCAGAGCCACAAAGTGACTCCTTAATTACGATGCTCTCTATGTGCCGTTCACGGGCAGACTACAGCAAAACACAAGACCAGGATGAAAGCTCTATTATTTGACTGATCTGAAATCAGGCCTCCGTGTCATGCCTTGTTAATTTCCTCAGAGGCTTGTTACCGCAAGGAAATCGTAGTGTAAAAGGTTGAGCATGAAGGACCTGTGTTATGATCGCCACACGGGGTGGTTGGTCCCTGAACAGTTCGTAAGAAGGAGGATGAAAAGATTTTGTTGTATGATGAGATTGATGTGCTAGATTTTATATAAATGGTCATAGAAATGTTCAAAAAAATATTGAATTTAATCAAATGTGAAGTTAAACAACGTTATTAGAAATGTTGCATAAATGTTTATATAACAGATTTTTTTTAATAGAAAAGAAAATCATGTTTGGAGTGATGTGAGAATGAGCAGACGACTTTTAAGTGAACTGTCTTTTTTAAGAACATTTTGTTCATCTAACCACGTTCTCGAAAACATTTCTCACTGTCACCGTCATGATAAAAACTAGTCGCGTAGAGACTAAAATAAAGAGCCAAAACCCATCCAGCCATTAACACAGAACATATGGATGATGTTTTTCCCGTGTCGCCGCAGCCATATGACAGCATCGCTCCATTGCTTTCAGAATAGTCTGTTGATGACAAAGTCAGGAGTGTTTTGGTGCTTTGTCTCAGGGGAGAGAGACTCTCTCCACACCCACAGCAGGTTGGCACAGAGAGATTTTGATGAAATGGGGCTCTTCTATGACTGTACTAGCACTCATGCTCACCGGAGGGGCACGGTTACTTACCGCTGGCACAGAGATGTGCTCCGGTCCACCGTAGGGCTGTAATGGAACTGGCTTGTCCAACAGCTGTTTGTTTGCCATCGGCCTGACACACTTCTTGATCCTGAGGGCGCTGGCACGCTGCGTTTAGATATATGTGTGTGTGAATCTTTTTTTTTTTGCACATTTATTTGTACGTGGGTGCATGCCATCTGTCCTCGATGTAACTGCTGATATTTATACAATGCTAATTGTGTAAAGAGCTCTGTGTGCCCTCAGGACTGGTTTTTAAAGGGACAGTTTACCCAATAATGAAAATTGTGTAATTATTTATTTAGTCATATTTTAAAGGGTGAAATGTGTTTTTGGGAGAGAATATTCATCATTTTCTTATTTTTATGTTTATTTTTATATCATCACTATTCTACTGGTGGATGAAATAATGATGACATAACAACAAAATAACAATTATAAGCATTTTTACGGTTTTAAGTTTATTTTTTATGTGTTTTTAATTTGTAGGTTTGCACCCTGCTATTCCACATTCACTTGCATTGTGTTTAAAAATAGCCAAGTTATATTAAATACAGGTAAATAATGCCACAATTTTTATTTTGGGGTGAACTACTCCTTTAAAAAAGTTCATGAGAGCACATGAGATATCTGGGCATAGAAACCAATGAGCTAACCATCTGTGCCAGCTTTCAGCCCCACATGCGTGCCAGTTTGAGTATTTGAACCATTTGTCTCCTACATCTGTCACATCTCACAAAAACGTTTACTTCTGAGCACAGAAGCAGGAATGACTATTAGGTCAGCTGGCCTAAGGTCATATTCCATTGTTACATCAATTAGTGTTCTCATTATGTGTGGCCCCAACACTAATTACTGCCATTATTTCCCCGCTAACAGTTATGAGCCCTGTAGTGGTGTACGCTAAGACTGCCTCTCAATTCTGAGCGTCGGGTAGGACACTTTTGGTCCAGTGCCCCGCTGTGGTTTCTCAATCAGGCCGACCATTCACATCACAATAATGACCTTCAGTTTCCAAACGTGTGGCGTGACTGTGTATCAGATCGGATTGTGCCCTGATACTTAAAACCAGGCCAATAGTCGTGTTTAATGGCACCCACCGGTATTGCTGTCTAATCAACCCCCTCCTTACAGTACCAATCACCACAGCTGAGATGAAACATTAAACATTTAATGTGAGATTAAAATCTCCATTAGTCTGAAGAGTGCTAAAAATGCCGGGGGAAGTGCTCAAGTTTCCAGGTCTTACCGTGTCTGTAGTTTATCATGAAGGTCAGAGCCGATCAATATATACGTATCAACAAATAAGTGATATAAAGGCAGTGCTATGTGGATTCTATGCTAACAGAAGACTAACTTGATGTTTTAGCTACAGTGCATAAATGTTATAATATTTTACAACGAAATTCTGCTTTAGTTTTTTTTTTCATTTTTATATGGAAGCTGCAGTTAGCAACTTTTGTCTCTCTGTCGCTATCTCTTTTTAAAATATTAAATCGCAGCTAAAATCACATTAAGACAAGCTGACATTTCTTGTCAAATCATAACTCACAGCTCGATTTAGTGTATAATTCATTATTATAAGCTTAAAATGAAAATTCTGTCATTATTTACTCGCCCTCCTGTCATTTAAATCTGTTTGACTTTCTTTCTTCTGCAGAACACAGATGAATATATTTTGAAGAATGTTGGTAACCGAACAACATTGGTACCCATTCACTTCTTTTGTACGGACACAAAAACAGTGCAATTTAATATATACCGCCGTGGTCCGGTTACCAACATTCTGTTAAATATCTTCGTTTGTGTTCTTCAGAAGAAAGTAAGTCATACAGTTTTAAACATAATTGTCATATTTTGGGTGAACTATCCCTTTATGGAAACTGTTTTGAATTTGAACACTCATTTTTATATACTTTAAATACTTTTATATAGGCCCTTATATGTTTTATACACTATACATTTATTTACTAAAAGTACATAACTATAAAAATGTACTTATAGCTCTTAACTACGTTTCTAGTTCTGGTATTAATTCATCCCAAATCACCAACATTCAATTTTTGTGCGGATAATTTTATCCCTAAGTGTGCTACTTTATTTATTTTTGTAAACTTTATACTTGGATCAAATTTATGAAAGGAAATTAATACATTTATTTAGTTTTCAAAATCAGACTTACAACGGTATGGTCTACGTAATATTTGGTCATCAAATTACGTTTTATTTCTTTTTTTTACCAAATTGTACTGAATACTTGTTTTTTCCTCACAGGCACTTGTATTTCCTATAGAAAAATCAAATCTAGTTGAGTATAACAACCTTGCATTCATTTTTCCTCAAATTTGTTTTCCAAAGCTGTTATCAGCTTGCGTTTTACTAACCGGTTACATCAAATCATGTTAAACAACCAGCCAATCAGAACCAGTGATCCTTGAATGTTAAATTATACATTGCTTATGTAATGTTCCACATGTGAGGTTTCATTCAGAGAGTGGCTTCATAAACTGAGTTCAGCACATTTTGCTGTCATTATTACTTTAGCTAACCTAAAAATCTGAATTCTGTCATTTTATTTGTCCCTATTTCGCCCCAAGTCTGTCCTTTGTGAGATTAATATCACTTGTCTCTTACTCAATTCAATCAAAATTATGTTTTTACATTCCACTCGCCATTCAGTATAGGCCCACATCTAATACACAAGAACAGATCAACCCTTTCCATTCACATTCAAACAGGAACGTTTTTAAAGATCACCCAAATACCCACCACGCAAGTCTGATGAATCACGCATTCTGTAAGCGTCCTAGCAACTGGAGTAGAAATAATCAATGCAGACAAAAGATTTTTTCAGTTCTCCACTGAGGTGTGAATTAAAAATTAACCAGCCTTCAGACTGTATTTGTGTTTAGCACAAATCCAAGAATTCCACAAGCGCTAATTAACTGGATAATGCAATTAAAACAGAGAGCGGATTCTTAAATTCACTCCATGACTTCAGAGAAAAAATGCGTTGTTCAAATACTGAAATGTCCATTTAATGCTCCTTAAGGTTATTTTTCCTACTTTTAAATCTGTGATTCATTTGGGTTCTCAGATGTGTCCATTGAATTGATGATGGATCCTCTCCTGAAATTAGAGGTTCATGATGTCACTTATTGGGTTCTTATGGAAGTAATGATTGGTGAGGAAGAGAGAGATGAGTGTCTCAAGACGGCTCTTCTGTAGATGGTAGATCTTAAGATGTCTCTCCAAGGGTAGAGGCTCATGTCTGAAGACTTGAGTCTCTGCACATAGACATACTTACACCTGACAACAGGCCACATACACACCGCACACAGCTTTTAATAATTTCATAATTACAAATGTCCCCACAATTTTTTGTTGAATGACTAAACAAAAAGCTGTGTGTTAAAATAGAGGTGAAATTTGTATATGCTGTGAAGTTGTTCTGGCAGATGCGTTGCACCTCTTTTCTGTACATTTCTTCATGTATGTTTCTTTATTTATGTAGCTTTTTCCAAAAAAAACTAAAGTTGGTTCTGTCAGGGTATAAGTCACATGGTATAAGTCTATAAGTACAAGTGCATGTGATATTAAAATGTGTTAAGTTATGTTTTACGGTGACTTCTTATCTATGGGCATTCTTCAGTATCCTGCTTGCTCGGCCTGCGGATAAAGGGCGTTACTCTCAGAGGAATTCCGATTAATCCGAGCGTCAGGTGGAGGGCTCAGCGGGAAAAAAAGTTTGATTACGCCGCAAAAGGCAGCGGTGATGTGCGCCCATGCGAGAAGAATAACCAGACAGTTGTCCACTTCATTTATGACTGGCTTTGGAGATATGTCCAGAGACAGGTGATGTTCCTCTCTGATTCTCACTCCTCTTTTCTGCTTGGCTGGGCAGTAATTTACTGGGCATTGGTGAGCAAGACACGCTGTCCTGCACACAGGAAAACTGTCAGTTTTATTTTTGCCTTTTTTCCTCTCTGAAGAAAACACCTTTTTTGTTCTTACAAGTAAAATTCGATATGTATCTGCACACATTCATAAATATTATATGATGCGAACGTTGGTTTGGGTTTTACACTTTAAAGTACACTTTGTCTTATGAAGGGGATAGTTCGGTTACCAACATTCTTCAAAATATCTTTTGTGTTTTGCAGAGGAAGAAAGTCACACAGGTTTGAAATGACAATAGGGTGAGGAAAGGATGACAGAATTTTCATTTTTGGGTGAACTATCCCTTTAATAAAGCACTTTATTGAAGGTTTTTAAGGGTTAGCATTTCATGAGCAAGTTTTGCATCTTTTTCCAGGTGGATTGGTTGCCCCAAATAACTAAAGTTGTGTAAAATCGGCCAGTCAGATTCATCTTGATAGTTTCAATGAGCTCTTGCTGTTTATGTGGAGCTTGTAGCAGACAGTCAATGATTGGACTGGGGGCGACCTGTGGGCGTCTTAGATTATGTCGTTTTCTTTCTTGGGGTAAGAACATTCTGATAAAGAACTCTTTAAAAATCTCGCTCTGTTTCTGCTGTGCTTGCATCTGTTACAGTACATAAGTCCCTATCAGGGGAGCCATTCCATAAATGAAGATGTATTAATGCACGTTTCCAGTGTGAATTGTTTTGTTGTGCCTCTCTTTAAAAACTGAGAAAAACCGCCACTCCTCGCTCCTGCTTGGCCTCCAGGTCTCCAAATGAGTTGTGTTATTGGGAAAGGAAACCGCTGTTCACAAGTCAAGGGATTGCAGGATGAGATCTGAGGCGGTCTTTAAGGGTTTTTCGGGCGATGGCAGACACTATACAAACGTGAATGAATAATGTCTTTAGAGAGGTGAGGCCCATTCCTCCGGTATGCAGCACCTGCCAAAGCCCTGGTGACTTCTGGCTGCGCATTTCAGCAAGCAATTATTTTTATCTTGCTGCGACTATAAAGGAACTCCACTGCTATTATTATCTCTCACTATTTCTTCTTGTTTTCCATCACTTATTTTCTTTACTTTTCCATTTAAATTCTCACAGTTAATACCTACAGACATCAGTATCAGTATTTTTGATTTTAACGCTTATTTTTTAGCATTATATACACTTCACTTGCATTTCACTGTAACCTTAAAAATAACCTGTTAATAATTTCAAGGGTAGTGTTTGTGGGGAAAGCTAATGTTTCGCTCTGGCTCAGTGATTACATGCTCTTCATAAATATTCATGAAGATTAATGAGCCTTTTAAAATACAGTTAGTAATTTCATCAATACGTATTCAGTCATGATGCTTTTGGCATTCAAAAGATCCCCACAGAGAAAGTGCTTAGAAGAAAAGTGAGGTGATGTTTAAAGTCCCCGTGAACTGGATGTTTACTTCCCTATTCTGACATATTTCCGAGTGAAACCCAATGTTGAATGAGAAAAAATGTGGGCGTGGCTTGTTTTTCCCTGCGAATTGATTGGTTGTATAAAACAGCCATTGCATATTGAAATGGAACAGGGAGCAGACTGACAGTTGAAGGTGAAGAGTTAACAAATGCCCCGCCCAAGCCGTCTAACATACGTCATTTAAGATGGATAGTCACTACAGGACGGAAGTGCATTTTCAGATTTTAACTGAAGATTATGAGGGCACATGAATTTTAAAAAGAGAAAGACCCACATTTGTAAGCTGTTTGCAATAAACGCTGCTATATTTCAAGAAAAAAAGTAATATTTATTTTTCATTTCATGTGGACTTTAAAGTCCACTCTGCTATCATGCACAGACAGACTGGTTGATTTTTGGCTCAGGTATTGTTTGCGGCTCTTTAACCACAATACAAGATGTAATGCAACTAAACATGATAGTATTCATGATTTCTTGTGCATCAGAAAACGTCCCGTCTGTCAGGATTTAGATGTTAGAACAGCATACAACTGTTATTTAGCAGCCTGATACTGTTTTAAGAACAGCATACTAATGTTACTTAGCAGCATACAGCTGTTAATTTACATACTAGTAGTAGTCAACTTATTTTAATTGTAATGCAATTATACCCTGCATTTTATATTTGTGGATAAAAAAGAAATGAAGCCAACTTATTCTTTTTTCATCTTTTCTTTATTCCTATTCAACATCAGATTTTATATGCGTTGTTTGTTACGCCATAAAATGGGCAAAAATACAAGCCATCGTTATAATATTTAATGCACAAACTATGGTGCAACAAAAAAGCACCCATAACGTATAAAAATACAAAAATGGCTTTCGTAAAGCAACTAAAAAAAAAAAACATAAGACAGAATAAAGCATTATAAATGCCTTAACATAAAATACAAATGTAGCTTCAAATCAATGTCACTAACCTAAAACGAAAAAAGTTAATAAAAAAACATTCAATTAAAAAACAAAAAGGTCTAAAGTGATAGTTCGCCAAAAAATAATAATTCTGTCATCATTAGCTCACCCTCTGGTTATTTCAAACTTGTATGACTTTCTTTCTTCTGTAGAACACAAAAGAAGATATTTTGAAGAAAGTTGTTAACCGAACAGCGCCGACACCCAATCACAGCTATTGTATGGCGAAAACCCAATGCAAGTGAATGGGGGCCGGTTACCAACATTCTTCAAAATGTCTTCCTGTGTGTTCTGCAGAAAAAAAAGAAAGTTATACAGGTTTACAATGACAAGAGGGTGAGTAAATGATGACAGAATTTTCATTTTTGGGTGAACTCTCACTTTAACAAACAAATGAAAACATGGTTTACAACATACAAGCCGGTTAAACAACAGTTAAAAGGTAGGTTTCTTGAAGCATCTTGGAGACGTTGCCACAGGTCTTCTGGATTTACTTTGTCTCAGTTTGTTCTGGTTCTTCATGTCATTTCAGACAGACTGGATGATGATGATGAGATCAGATCTCTATGTGGAGCACTGGCTGTTGTAAGACTCCTTGTGCAAACAAAAATCTCACTGGATTATTACAATTAACGGCAATATGAATACTTTTAGTAAACTGATATTTCCTACTGACAGATTAGCGAAAGAGAAATAACTGACTTAAAACCATTTTTTAGCTGGTAAAAAAAAACTAGTGTTCTTATAATTTTGGCCACCTCTGTAAAAGGAATCAGACTGCTTTTGGACCAAAAAAGTATTAGCCTAATGGTTGCCCTTGTGTCCTTTTTAGAGTTTTAAGGAACCCTGCTTGTGTTGACGAAACAAACAGACATCATTTCTCCATTAAAATAAAAATTAGAAATAGAATTATGGTCATATGAATCATATGAGTAATAAATATGTCATATTTGATTGAAGCATTCCTACACATTTGTTCATATAAGAACTAACAACCACAATTAATTTAAAGAGAAACTTACATTTTTTTGAAGAATAATTTTTTCTTGCTTCTCTGCAAAGTGAGCGATTAGACTGTCATGTTTCACGGGTGAGATACAAGGACAAAGGTACAGAGGACCCAGACAGCAGGTAAGGGGTTAACAAGAAATTTAATAAAATATAAATACAAAACAAAGACCCACGTGGGGGAAAATAACAAAGATAAAAACAGGAACACTAACTAAACTAGACAGGACTAAAAAATAACATTTACCATATAAACTACAAAAGACTAGACTACACTGACAAGACATGAACTCACTACAAGCAACCTACACACGACAGTACAATGAACCAGCACAAGACAGAAGACACAGGGGCATTAAATAAGGGGACAAATCAAGAGGGAACAGGTGTGGGGCATGAACTAATAATGAGCAATAATGAGGAGACGAAAGGGCGGGAACAGAGACGCAACACCGGAGAGTGGAAGGCCAACAGCGTCAAAACGCTTCTCTCCACATAAAACAAGAGGTTCTGTCATGGTTCTGCCACTAGGTCAAGAACAGCAAGACAAGATGGGGCAGAACAATGACAGAAGCCCCTCCTTAAGGAGCAGCAACGATTTAGATCGTTCCCGATTCATCTTTTACACAGATATTAGTAAAATGTACAGGTTGGATTGAATTTAGGGTAATTCTTACCTTTTAGTCACGAGCATTTGAATCTCCTGTTTAAGCTAACGCTACCCAGTCACTGTTTCAGAAGTTTTCCGCTAACCAGCATATCTTAACGTTGTTTTCAGAAATACTTTGCCTGATTAAAACAGGAAATGTTATTAAATAATAAAAACTTCACTGGATATTTAAGATCTAACATTTAATTTGAAGATATTACAACCATAGATAAAGGTGCAGACGTACCTCATGCTGATAATCCAAATTGGCGCAGATAGGAAAATATGGTATAATGCTGTTAAATAACAGTGACATACTGTGGTTGTTCGACCACTAACCTGAAGTGAACAAGTCTTCCCACAATGCACTGTATAAAACAGTAACATACTGCTATTAAATGAAAACAGCATTTTGCTGTTAAATTTCCATGTAAATTAACAGGAATTTTTTACAGTGAAGGCACATCGTCACTTCATGGTGCTGTGTGCAAAGTGATAGTGCAACATGAATTTCACATTTCTGAGAGTTTTTATTGTCGTCGTTACTCTCGCTACAGATTTCGCTTTTCTGTTTGCTGTCCTCCCTGCTGTTCACTGTGAAAGGAGCGTCAGAAACGGACAAGAAATAAGTCTAGCACTCAGGGTAGTGAAGCTGCTCCCGGACGCCTCTTTGAAATATTTAAAATCCATGTAGACACGTGGCAGATGTGAACAGGAATTGTGGATTAGTGTTTTCCCACTGGAGTTCCTTGAAAAGATGTCCCAAGTCCACTTTACTTTTAACACTTTGTGTACAAAAAACAATATGTGCTGAGTGGGAAAAAATGACATTATTATATTATTTATTTAACTTAATGAATGCTGACTTTATCAGACGGCTGTATCTGTTCTCCCAGGAGTCTTATCACCTTTCTTATAGAAATAAACATGTTTTATATTTTACTGTATATCATTTGGAAGACATGAGCATTTGTTTATATTTTTACTAAAGGCTAAAATACACTACAAGACTTTTGCTCAGATTTTGCCCAGATTTTCAGTCTGGACTTGTTGCAGAGAGTCTGCCAGTCTGCAGATTTGATCAGTTAGTGTGTTTCTATCTGAAACTTTAAAAAGTCTGCAAGTGTATGATGTCTAGTTAAAAAAAGATCTGTTCAGATTTTAAAAGTCTTGTAGTGTATTCCAGCCATTAGTGTAAGAATATCTAAGCTGATCTTTGTGTCAGCTTCATAGGCATATTAGATGCTTTACAAAAAAGTAAGATGTTTAATGTAAGATGTTTATTTATATCTTCTGCTTTAGTGTGTTAGTAGAAAATATCAATCGAGACAGTCTTGAATTACACGAAGGGACAGAGAAAGCCTCATTTCTGTGTCCTTTTTGAAGAACTTTTTGCATTCTGCACTCAGTGGACTCAGTGTCTCAGAGGAGATGTAAATCTCCTGAGGATTGAACTCCAGATCCCTTCCTTCACCTTCTCTTTTTAATGGAATATTGAAACACCAAATTCAGCTGTTTTCTGGCACTCAGAAAGCACAGATTTCATGAGGCTTCTATTCAGGGATGACATTGTCTCCTGGCTGTTAATGAATGAATCCCTGCTAGTGATACAGCTGAGGTTTAAATATACCCATGATGCTATTGTAAGAAGCCATTTATTCAGAGGGAAATAGAGGAATGTATTGATTTGAGAGCAATGAATACATTAGAAAAGTGCACCGGGACAGAATATCTGTGAATATTATTTGGCAATAATGTGATCTCATGGCTTTCCATGAGAATAATGTCTCATGGTCACTAGGAGAAAGTGATAAATTATTAAATTGTCATACTGAATGCATTCAGGGTCAGGCAAGATTCCGAATTGAAGTATTGGCCTGCTTTCAATTCACGAGTTGGAATTTGAATAGAATTTGCCGCAACCCACAATATTGAATTTAAATTCATATTCAATTTACAATTCTGTACCCTATTTGCTACCTTATTTCAAATTCATTTTTTTACACTCTCAATTAAGTTTCAAAATAATATTAAAATCTGCAAAAAGGGCCTTTCTGACATGTTTTATTCACATTTATTTTAATTCAAATTTAGTGGCTCTCCTCTCATGTACTCGTATGAACTAAGCGTTGCGGTGGACTGATATGAGCTGGAATATTCCCACAGGCACACCAGGATGACTGTATCTCGCTTTGACCCTGTCGGGTAAATTTAGCCCGACCGGGAGGCTTTAACATGAACATAGAGCTTTATAATCTGCTGAACCATGTCAATGGCAAAATGTCACGACAATGTTTAAACTGACACAAAGCACAATGCACAGCAGAGGGGAAAGATAAGAATAATTCATAGAGATGACAGGAGTGAGACACGTCAGTGTTTTTCATGTGTCTAATCTTTGAAACTGAAGTTTCTATCCTGAATGACTCGAGACGGAGCTGCGGAGTCTGTGATCCCTGCACATCTGTTCTTTTCACACTGAAGACTTAAAACGGCTCTCCCACAGGAGGAAACTCAAGAACAATTAAACGCTTCAAGCTTGTGTTGCAGTGGAAACTGCACTGTAATGATTTTCGATAGTTCACACAAATTCTCATTTGCATCCGACCCCATTCACTTTTCCATTCATTTTAATATGAAGAGCTTGATCTTAATGTTGACAGAGGCTACAGGAATCTGACCTTTTGCCTTTAGAATATATACAGTGTAGCTGTTTAAATGTGATATTTGTTAAAGTATAATATTTTTTTCATTATTATAAAACCAATGTACATTGCATTCAAGTTTTTCATCAGTTTGTGTTCCTAGGTCCCAAGCCCATGGCGTTGGTGTTGCTAGCACCTTTATTTACCAGTTGAGCTGTTGGGAACATGAATCATCCCCAATAATTCTGTCATTTGCCTTTGTATAACCTTCTTAATGGCTTTGTAAATAATATATTTTACTTCTCTTTATTTCATATTTATATTCACGTTTGCAAAGCCTTGCCAGGCAGTACCGTGACTTTTTTTCCATATGTCACCAAAAAAGATTGAGAATCACAGCTAGAGTGAATTGTGTGTTTTTGGAATTGGGAAACACTATGCCTCTAATATGTAATTATTCATGTCAAGGTACTTAAAAATTGCTGTTTACAGGGTGGCAACCTGTTATTTATATAATTGTCTTAGCAAAGCCAATAGTTGGATTACTGCTGCTTTTGTAAACACAACTAATGAGCTTTAGTGAGATGAATGCAATAATTTTAAGTGTGTTGCACACATACAGTAGTTGTAAACATAATCACATTTATCAGCTGTTTCATCGTGTCATAGTCAGTCACTGTTATTGTATGTACAAATTTGCCCCCTGTGGCAGTATAATGGCCCCCTTGTGTGGGTAAGACAGCTGATGATCATTTCATCCATCAAAACAAATTCTACTGCTCCTTTTAGTCACAGAATAATGTTACAGTTTGTTTAATAATAATAAAGTATGTACTGGAACAAAATACAGGTGAATACTCTTTGCATAATTGTTGTTTCAGCAGCTCAACTGGTAGAGTTCCTATGCCAAATGCATAAATGGAAATCAGTATGCAGTATGTAACAAATGTGATCTTTTTTGCATCCGTGACAGAATGGGAGAAAAATGAAACTGGGAGAAAGATAACGTCACAAAGAACAAATGTGGACAGATGTGGTGTAAGCAAAAGAGACTGACTGACGTTAGCTTCATCGTAGCGTAACAGGCAGGCTGCACGTCGACCACCAGATGCCTGAATCGTACCAGCGCAGGCAACGAGCGTGTTTTGGTAAACTGATGTGAAAACACAGAAACCGCCCTTGTCGATTCACTGTCGTCCTCAGAATCTGAGTGATTTCAGCGTGTCGGCAGTTTGTTTTGTAGTGGATCACCTGAGGACATGCTGACTGCCCTGAGAAACCAAGGAGCTCTTGTGCGTCTCCTGTGTCTCTGTGTTCACAGGGGTTGAATGAACACCAGCAGGGTATAAGTGCACTTGACGGGGCTGTAAACACCCCTCAGATGTGAGTCAAAGAAGAGCAGGATAGAGAGAGAGAAAAAAAGCAAGGCTATCGGTTGAAAACAAAAACAGCAAGAATGTTCAACAGTGCCATCTATGGCAGATGTCTTTGTGGGGAAAGATAGCAGGATATCAACGGTAAGGGAGCTTCGTTTTCGAGAGGCTCCTGCTTATGCAGAGAGTCGCTTTTGAAGTCGGCTTACGTAAACCTCGTCCTTCCCCACGGGCCTTCCTGGCTCCTGTACAAATGATTGTATAGTTGATGCAATGTGTGCACAATTCTTGACATGCTGAACGTATCCAGCCTGAGCTGCTGTTGTGTTGAGATGTCTGTTTTACAGAAAATGAGCCACACTGGGGGGTCTGACTGGGTGTAATGTTGATAACCGCCGTAATGTGTATGCCACTATAGTGTAATTTACAATGAGTTTTGTTTAGATGTTTTATGCATATAAAGTGCATAAGTGGGTTTTTTGACAGCACACGCTGAGAAGATTTTTCATATAGCTGTATTGTTTTTGTCACGTTTTTCAAGGGAAGAACCCGAGTGCAGGCAGCGGTTCACAAAACTTCAACTTTTATTTAAATAAACAAAAACCCATTTAAAATAATGGAGACTAGACACTCTAACATGCATGACATCATAACATGGCAAGGAATCCAATAGGCAAGGGTTATCCGACAAGGTAAGGTATAACGACCTGAGCTTTGACATGAAGGTAGAACAAACAAAACGAGACAGCACAGGACAGCAAAACACAAGGGCATTATATAGGAGACTAACAAAGGATAATTAACAAGGGACAGGTGTCGGGAATGAAACACTAATGGAAGGCTAAACAAGGAAACGAGAGGGGCGGTGCCAAAGACGAGACCGGAGAGAGCACATGTTATGTCAAAAAAACAACAATAACATGCCTCTCTCCACACAAGGCTCTGCCATGATTCTGCCACAAGACCAAGAAATCATGACAGTTTTGCTATAGCTAAAATACATAAACATGACATTTTTGTTTTAATGGGATATCTTATCTGAAATTAGTTTTTTTACTTTTTTTTTTAAAGCAAACATTTTTGCAACATTAAAAAGAAACAACAGAACTTGTGTTTTTAGTTTAGTTTAGTTTAGTGTAGTAGATAATACGCATTTAATTCCTTTTAGAAACGGTTATATTAATAGTGAAATAGTGGCTCTCAAACTTTTTGGCTTGAAGGGCCCCCAAACCATGCATGGAATCTGAATAATTAATGGGAATTAGATGTGTTGCAGACTCGTGATCGTGCTGGTCTGGGTCAGACAAAGTGAGCGACCCGTGCCTCTGCGAGACATAGAAAGCAAGTTGAAAGTGATGGCATACATTACTGGCAACAATTGCAGCACTTGGGTAATGTTTGGGCAGAGTGAGGAACTCCCCCGTTTCTGGCCACTCAGCGTAATGGATCATTCCTGATGGGCTCTTTTGTTAATGCAAAATGGCAAGTGCCATCATTGGTCATTTCCACTGAGGTGAGAAGGGAGGGGACACTCATAATCCGTTATCGGGTACAGAGTGATGGGCTTCTAATTTGAGCTCTTAATGTTCCAACTCAGAGCCAGAGAAGTCAAGAGTTTTCAAAGAGAACAAAGGAGACGATTTGGCCCTATCAGCATCATTTTTCAACACTTCTCACTAACGTTTGGCACTGAAGAAGTGCTGAAAAGATCAGTTTTAAAGGGACAGTTCACCCAAAAATCTAAATTCTGTCATCGTTTACTCATCCTCGAGTTGTTCCAAATCTGCATAAATCTCTTTGTTCTAATAAACACAGAGAAAGATGTTTGGAAGAATGCTTGTAACCAATCAGCTCTTGGCCTCCATTGACTATAGTATTTTATTTGATTTCTCTAGAATAAAAAAATGTTTTAATCACAGCTATCTGTGGGGTAGCATGTACCCAGCAAACCTGAAAACCTTAACTTTTAAGGATGCTGACAGCCAAGTTAATCGTAGTTTTTCAAGCGAGGCTGAGATGAAAGACGGGGGGATGTGGCCCCCCTAAATAGATCATACTGTATGAATGCCTGTCTACTGAAGAAGCAAAGTGGTGCTTCAGCGTTGTTTGCAGGTGCGCAAATAAAAATAACTGTGCTACAGGGGAGTGTTAGGACGCCCAGTAGGGGACTTCCAAGCTCTTTGATGAGACAGTGATTTGCTGTGGGTTAACGTTCTTTCCGGGTCAATTGCTCAGGCACGTCGAGTAAGCAGTAACATATCTGTCCTGGGGTATTGCGCTCGCCGTGTTTGTGTTTTTTTGAGGCCCAGAGACGGGACGTGCTGCGCGTTTCGCCTTTTTGCTTTTCGATGCGCGGCTCCCAGGGGCGCACGCAGTTGCGGCTACGCTAGGAGATGGGTGGAATGAATAAGTGATGTGGGCTTCGGGGAGCCTCAGCTCTGAGGCAGAGAAGCGAGGCGGATGTTAGTGTCTTAGCCATCACCACACTCTGAGGCGGGCTCTTGTGAAACCTCACACTGTGAAAAGCAGATAAATCTTCCTTCTCTCCTCTTCTTCACGTGCGACACCTCCAGACGCGTGCCCACGCTGTCGTTTCCTTTCTCGGATTCCCTACATGACCCTCTCCTGTTTTATCTCTGCTGTTTTTTAGGCTGTGTACAGATTTTACAATGTTCATTCTCTTTCTGTCACCTTGAGCTCTCCCCTTCAGCTGTTCTTCTGAGGGAGGATTTCTGTTCCAGTCAGGCTAACAAGAGCCGAGAAAATGGGATGGTGAGGAGGAGCTGAGGAGAAAGAAAACTTAACAGTCCAAGCACACTATTAGAGACCATTCAGTATTCATGTAGAACCCCGCAGGCACACAAGAGTTCAGGCGAGGGTACACGCGGTGGGCTTGTATCCTGGCAATATGTCAAAAAAGTTATTTAAAACAAATGCTTTATCATTTTAATATACTCTAAAATGCTTTAGGTGTTTAATTCAAGAAAAAAACATGACAATTTAGTTCAAACATTTTTACTGCCAATGAAGGAAGAATAATATGTTATTCTTTACATGTATTATTTATGCACTTGGCAGATGTGTTTTATCCACATTTGAGACCCTGGACAACAAAAAAATATGTAATTTTTTTAAATTGAGCTTTATATATCACATGAAAGCTGGATAAATAAGCTTTCCCATGGTTTGTTAGGATATGACAGTATTTGGCCGAGAGACAACTATTTAAAACTCTGGAATCTGAGGGTGCAAAAAATAAAAATATTGAGAAAATCAGAGAATCACATTGTTGGCCGTGCTACTTAAGACTGGTTATGTGGTCCAGGTTCACATTTGATCAGTATGTGTTTTTTCATCGGAATCAAACGCATATGTATATGGATGATTTTCTACCCAATAAAATATTGCAGAACATATTTGTTATAGAAATCACCAAACCAATCACTAAGAAATAACTTACATTTCAGTTGTTTTAGATTGGTTTATGGCTTGTTTTGTCTTATGTTCAATACTTTTAAAGGTGCGATGAAGTGGTGTTGTTTATTGTTTTATACTGTTGTACGAGGTCTACTTATGACGTTCGCGTGGGTTTTACATTCAAAATCATCAAAATCAATAAGTAATAGGTTATTTTCTACCCAGGTTTTGAGGCCAGCTCTGCAAACGCTCGGTTTTAATGGGCGTGCCGCATTGAAGACACTTGGAAGTAGGGCTGTGCCGATAAACGATATCATATCGAATCGCGATAAAATGTATTTCAAAAACGATGATAAGCTATTGGCATTTTGACTCGATATGGATTAATCTTACAGTCTAACAGAAAGCAGAAATAAACGCAACAACGCGTCAGCGTGCAGCTTTTATCATGCGCGTCAAAGTACAAAGTCCATTTCATACTGCACTTGGCAAAGAAAACTCGACATGAGGAGGAAAACATTACTGGAAGCGGAAACGAAAGTGAAACTAACCTCGAGTTGTCATCACGCGTTTATCAAGTGTCTTATTTTTTTTCGCAATCGCCGGTTAAACAAAACAAACTTGAGGCGCAATTGCAAGCGAGTTACTTCGAAACTCTAGCACAAACGTTTTTATATCCATCGTTAACATATCTGCTAACATGAGCTGGTGCTTATGAAACAAACCAGCGATGCCCTGTACAGATCAGAGATGTAATGAAGTGAGTTTGTGTGCACATTAAAATATTGAACCTTGTATGTAAGATGCTTGCATGATTAAAGAAATGTACTACAGTTTATGTGAGATGTCTTTTTGAAAGACTAAGGTTCACTGAATGCATTGAATGAATCCCACTACTCGAGCAAGACATTATTGCAGCATTATGTATGTGCGCAGGTGCTGAGCCAATAGCGTTCGAATGTACGCAGTAACGGAGCCCTTTCATTGGTTGAATGTACTGAATGAACACTCCCTTTACTTAACGAGTCAACTGAGTCAAAATGAGACTGAATGAACTGGTACATGTTGTTTATGGCCTAATATCCTCTGTGTTGCAACAGTGCATTAATTTAATTGAATTTTAACTGGATAAAGGTTAACTTTTGTTAATAAACTGTATTTAAAATAGATTCTTTTAATACAGTTTTTTAATTAAATATATATCGAAATAAATATCGTTATCGATCAATATAGAAAAAAACTATCGAGTTTACTTTTTTGCCATATCGCCCAGCCCTACTTGGAAGTAAACGCCCACCGCTTTGATTGGATAGCAGTTTGCGAAGTTGGAGTCTTCTGTGAATTTGGTTCGAGATGTAACATTAGGTTACACATTAGCACCATTCACAGTTTTCGCAGTGCATTAGTATTATCTGGAGACCTCCTGTGATTTATAAATTACCTCCCCACATCAGTATTTCATGTGACGCATTCGCGGATGTGATGGCAAGGCTTTGCGTATAGTTTGTATAGCCTATACTTGTATTGCGTTTAATGATATGTGACCGTACCTGTCAGCATTTGAGACCCGTGATCGCGAACCGGACAAAAGATCACCACGATCGCGGGTCTCAAATGTTTCCATGATAAATAAACAAACGGGAGACTCCCGGTAACTTATGGATATCACCCAGCACCCGAAATAATACCAAAACACTTCAAACAGCCTCCATTATTCGCAAATGGTGGATAAAACCTTGAAAAATGATATATGAGCCCGCCAAATCACAGAGATCCCGATTCGCATGGGCTTAAGATCACAGACAACCTCTGCATAGATCAAGCGATCAATAACAAAGCAATAGTGACGCATAGTACAAAAATGTTTTACTCACATAAGATTGCTGCGCCATTCCTATCGGATCCAATATTGACGGCACAGCACTGCTTTTTAATTTTAGTCTCTCTACAAATCCAGTGCCTTGTTCACGAAGGAATCCTCGGAGAAATGAAACGAACAAACGCTCCATGTTTTTCCCACATGAGCTGGAACGTCTTTAAAAATAAACTTTATCCACACATTCCTAATATCGGAATCCGAAGGAAGGTTATGCAGCGACTGTGTTCTTCCACAACCAGGGATGGCACAATATTTAGCGATCTTTAACGGCATGTTTGTTTATTGCTTGCTCGCTCTGTCTGGTTCCGCGTCACTGGTTCTGTCATGCGCGAACCAGTGGTCGGGGCTAGAGAAGTAGTCATTGATATTCTTTCTGTGGAGGCGGTGTTCAACCTATCAATGTCGTCATAGATAGGTGCATTCCAGGACCTGCCGTTCGCTGGGCCTGGTGTCAATAACAGTTGTAATCTCAGTAACAAGAGCGTTTTCAGGTCTGACACTTACATGATGTTCACGTGAATACGATTCCCTCTTATATAACAAAAGCTCGGGTTAAAATTGTGGTTTATTTAATTTCAAAAATTCTGTCATCATTTTCTCATCATCTTGTCACTCCAAACCTATGAGTATGACTTTCTTTAGCAGTACACAAAAGAAACATTTTTGAAGAATGTTTGTAACCAAACAATGGCGGTACCCATTTACTTCTATTGTATGGACAAAAACAATGCAGGTCAATGGGTAGCGCTGTTGTTCAGTTACTAAAATTCTACCCTTTTGACTACTATCCTTTTGTTCTGTTGAACCAAAAATATTTTGAGTTTAGGAATGCAATCGGTTCTGGGCCATATCTGACTACCATTTAAATTTTTTCTACTATGGTAGGCACTGATGTCCCAGAATTCTCAGTTGCTAACATTATTCCAAATATCTTTCTCTGTCTTCAAAAGAACAAATACATTTATACTGTTTTGGAAAAAATTGGGGGGAGTAATGACAGAATTTTCATTTTGGGTGGAGTATCCCTTTAAGACTGGTCCCGTCCCAAACTCACTATTGGTCAAGCCGATGTAGATACTGCATGTCAATCTTTTAATATATGTGTGAGCATGTTTCAGAGAACTATAATCGGTTCTTCCATTCTCTCTTCTTCTCAACACCATTATAGCGGACAGTCTCAATCACAGACAAACACTCATCTCCACTCAGACCCCCCAATAATTGCTGACCATGGATAGCGAAGGTAGCCATTACCCATGAGGCCTAAAGACCCCGTACTTTTCTGTTCTACCACTCCCTGTCTATTATAAACAGCGGTGAGACACAAGATGCTGAGATTAGTCATATTTTATCATTTCACCAACGTGATGGTATTTTAGAAGCAATTACAGTTGTTAGATTGTCTGTCTGTCCATCCAGGGGTGTTTCTTGATTTTTATTTAAAGTTAAAAAAAAATTCTGACTTAAACTTTTTTAAAGAGAGGTCCAATAAAGGTGACCTTTAGAACTTTCTCAAAAATGTTTTACCATATGTTTAACTATTACACTGTCAGACAAAATGGTAAAAAATGTAACCATGCCGTTGCTGGGACGATGCCCAGAGGTATTAATGTGCTATTTGGGTACAGATATGTATACATTTGGTACCAATATGCAACTCTGTGGTACTAATATACACTTTTTAGGTGTAGTGTTTGAAAAGGGTACAGACCGAAAGCTTAGGGACAATTTTTTACCATTTCTTCTGACTGTTGTTAATAATTTTAGCGACTTCATTTGCCTTATGGATAGTTGGATGCATGGTTTTGGTGTTGTACCTGTGTTCCAGACCTTATAAATTGAATTGCATTATGCGTGACATTGGGGGTATGCAGATTTTTTTTAATAACATTCATACCAAATTCATGTGTTTCTCACATCCAAAAACAGATTAAGAATTTACCTTTCATGTGGTGTATTTTCAACCACAATCAACAGTTTTGCCGCTAATAAAGTTTCAAAGTGTTAGTGAAGAAGATGAGAAGGTAAACATCGTGTGAACAGAATATTTTAATTTTAAATCAAGTTGTGATTTAGTCAAATTATGTAAATGTTTTCATTAAAAAGAAAAAAATTGATTTCTCATTTGCACCATTTTAAATGAAATGTTTCCCACGTGTTTTACTTTGGGTAAATCTGTAAATAACTTTCCGAAATGGTGAAATGCTGAATCTTCTCTCCTCTATCTGTTTAGGTAACCCATATTTTCTCTCTTTCCATCAGCTCCAAGTATCCACAACTGACCTCAGTGGAAAGTTGGTAGAGGGACCAGTGGACCTGGACGTGTCTGTTATTGACCAGAATGACAACAGACCGGTCTTCAAGGAGCCACGTTACTCTGGGGAGGTTCTGGAGGGCTCGCCCACAGGTATGTTTCTCTGACCTATAGCTCTTTCTCTAACAGTGGTCATGTTCCTGTGGTGGAATGAATGTGTCGAGGGAACTGATTACTGGAGGAAGAAAGTCGAGGAAAGAGTTGGCTAAGGGCCCTAAGGTCATTGATAAAAGCAGTGGCTTAAGAGATCATTTTGGTTCAGTTTGATGGGACACAGCCTGTGCGAGAAAAGGAATGTTAATATTGTTTGTTTTCTCTCTCTCTCTCTCTCTCTTTCTCTCTTGGCAGTGCTTGTAACACTATTGCTTATGCTTGCGGTTAGGGATTGGAATTAAGCCAAAGCACATTGTTAAAGACCTCTCTTAGGAAAATGAAACTATGGTTTTATTAGAGTTAAAGTGTAGTAACTGGGTTTTTCTGTTGGTTCCCATTGTATTACCATAATTTAAATACGGATATGATGGTTAAACTATAGTTGCTGTATTGAGACAATAGTATGTTTTTGGCCACTAAAGTTTCACTTTACCATTATGGTTACTGTAGTAAAACCATGGTCAGTTTTGACAAGGGCTGATTTTTATCCCTGCAAAAATCCCTACTTATTGGTTTTAATGGAAATTATAATGGTGTCTACTGGTATGAGATGGATTCTATTGGTGGGATGACACAGAAACCCAATAGAAACCATCACAGAAATTCTAATGGTTCCTATTAGATATACCCTTACAACCCAATAGCCTTTTTCCATTAAAACCATTACAAAATTCCTTTTTGTAGTGTGTTTTGGGCACTTTAGGTTAACATCCCACCAATAGAATCCATCACATACATCCCTGCTGAAAAAAACAACAGAAACCATTAAAGAAATTATAATGGTTTTAATGGGTTTAAAGGGATTTGTATTGGTTTTAATGGAAACTGTAATGGTTCTACTGGTATGTGATGGATTCTATTGGTGGGATGTTAAATCCTACTGGAATAATGCCCAAAACACACTACAAAAAGACATTTTGTAATGGTTTTAATGGAAAAAGCTAATGGTTCATAATGGTATTTTATTGTAAACCGTTAGAATTTCTGTAATGGTTTCTATTGGGTTTCTATAGTTTTTTTCAGCAGGGATGTTACAGTTTCCATTAAAACCAATACAAATCCTTTTAAAACCATTACAACTTCTCTAATGGTTTCTGTTGTTTTTTTTCAGCAGGGATTTTGGGTGAACGCATCAAAATTCCTATGATGGTGTCTATTGCTTTTTTCAGCAGGGATATTTTTCTAATAATCTTGGCAAAACATTACGAAATGGTTTGCTTGTCTCCACCTAGCAAAAAGTAAGAAAAATCTAGCTTTTATATTTATGAAATTGTAGTCACTTTCAAAGTCATCCCTAATGACTGAACACTTTATCTGAGACTTTGTATCTTTACAGCCTAGGACACATAGCAGTGTCAAGCTAATCGCAAGCATTTCTCAGAAGTGGCAGCCTGCGTTTGTCTTGCCACCAGAGAATGCTACATTGTTTTCATGATGTGTCTGATAAATCAAAAAAGAATTGGACCATTTACAAACTGGATGACACTCGCTTCAGTTTGCAGCCCCCTGCCCTCCAGAAATGAGAAATTCATTCAGACACAACTCGTCCTTAGAGGCCCTGTAGTACACTTTCATTTCACAATCCTTCCATCATTTTCCCCACTACTCCTCAGCTATTCCATCATTACACGTCACCTCTTTCTCTTCTACCCACTCTGTTTTTATGCGGTTTTGTCTGATGCCACCATAGAAACCGCAAAACTTAAGAAATTTGGTTTCGGTGAGTTAAAAAGTGGGACTTTACACACCACCATCACCCACGCGCACACCAAAAATATACCGTGAATTAAACTTGCCCCTGTTCCTCCGACTAGCATGGTCTTCAATACGATGGGAATGGTGAGATAATATCATGTTTTTTTTTCACGCAAACATCACGATTACGACATGAGCCTGCGCACGGTTGCTCACATGTAGGCGGACATGATATGCGTGTTTGCGGAATGGATACATCTGAAATGTTGATGCGAGCACAGTCAGGAGTGAGTTAGGGTGGAAGGAGATGAGAAGCCCTAACAGCGGGAAACAGTACGCCCGCCTCCAGAGTCGCTGTAACTTAGTTAAACAGAGTGGGTTTATCTAATCGCCAAAGGAGGAAATGAAATTAAAGTCAAAGACTTAATGAAATTAAAGTTAGACCTTCATGCATCCAGGGAGAGAATAAACACCCACAGGCCACCACTTTTTCTGGGGCTTTAGTCCAACGGTGCATATTATTTAAATATACAGTACGTGTGTCTGTATTTGTTAAGCAGTAAGGTATGAGCGACTGTGCTATATTGTGAATATAATGACAGCTGAAGGACGTTGTTAGCAGCTGTTGTGATTATATTTACACTATAGCGCTGTGTCTTGAGTGCCTTATTGTTTGAAACAACAGGTTATTGTCAGTGGTGGAAATGGCAGAGATTTACAGAAGAAACTCATATTTTATATTTTTAAATCATAGATGCAAAAATGTCTTTTTATCTATGAATTAATGTGCATAGCACTGGGAGGCCATCTTATGGATAAAAGATGGAAATCATCTACGTTTTGAGGTGGAACTCCGCCCACTCCCTAGACTTCACCCCCACATCTTCCATTTTCCAGCCCTGGTTATATCAAGCGTGTGTGTTTGTACTGAAAATGTCAACGTCTTAAAGAATGTGTTCACCCAAAAATTTTAATTCTGTCACCATTTACTCACCCTCTTGTCATTTCAAACATGTTTGACTTTCTTTCTTCCGCAGAACACAACATAAGATATTTTGAAGAATGTTAACTGAACTGCAAATTGTGAAAGTACATTTGACATTGATTTATGACTCTTATCTAAGAGTGTGTTTTGTTAAAAATGGTTGGTCGCTGTCTGTATAAATGCAGTTCATCTCCAACAAAATTGAGTACTCCTTTCAAATCACATTAATTCAGTTTTTGGCACACCGTATTATTGCTTTATACATCTTTGCAACAATTTTGTTGGCGTCTATATTACCTTTTAAGATACCTTAATGGGCAGACACATGAATTATGGAGAGTAGATCCATTTTAATGTCTATTTCCTCTCTATTATAACCCCTTTTCCAGGAAATAAATTTATGTTTTACATTTAATTTCAAAAGCCTCACGCCATTCACCCATAAAACGGTGCTTTCAGTGGCTCCATTATCCCAAATATCAATCAACTAAGTCTCTTTCTTTTTCTTATAACGTCATGTCCCGGCCGGTCTGTCTGAGGTGCACAATTTCTCTTTACATTGGCATTATCACCGTTCTACCCGAAGAGCACTTGCAGTGCATTGTAGGTGCAGGTGCACGCAGCAGGGTCCCGGGGGTTTCTTGCGTGACTTCCTCTCTTCTCTTTAAGCCTACGTTTGCGCGGGTACAGATGCGCACAGCGTGCCTCCTCCGCCACGTAGAAGTTCTCGAGCGGCAGGATGAATTTGTTTAGGTTTTTTACCGCCTCTTTTCAAAGGTCCCGTTAAACACGAGACCGCGCCAGTGTGTGTCCGGAGGGGAAGTGAAAAATGGGAATGAAGAGCTTTTTAAAGAAGCCGACATTAATCAGCGGTGAAACCCACCGGCATGCGCCTCCCACCCGGGTCTCGGGTTGGAGATTTTCGGCCCCCCGCTTGTTTTAATCAGCATGACCGCTGGCGCAGGTTAGAAATGAAAGGGCTCAGAACGGTGTCTGATTAGTGAAGGTGTCTGCAGGCTGCCTTTTCAACAAGTTGCCGTACGTGACTGCGTGACACGTGTTTTTATAGTGTTGAACGTTTTATGAAGCGTTTCAACAGTGTTTTATTTTACTTCCAGTATGTGATATACACGTGTTTACGTATTAAACAGGATATCCATCAGAAGTTAATCAGATTATGAAAAGTTATTTAAAATGTGAGATCTGTGTGAAACAAACCTAGTAACCAATTAGATACCCATTAGAGCTATAGAAACTAATGTTGTTTTCTAACATGCACTGATGAATTGTGCGCAGGCGGATCAAGGCTATTCATTAAGTTAACTGGGTCAATGTCGACTTCAACTGTTTTCTGTAGGTCTCAAGGTGTGCAGGAAAAGGTGGAAACAATGAACCTGTGGTACAGTATTTTTTTCCACGCTGCTTCTTCTCCACCTGACTCTTTAGCGCGTGTCAGTTATATGTTTATTTTGTTTATTTTGCTCTGGATTGGGAGGACAGTTGCCTATAGGGGGAAAACGCTGGAGCTCTCTGACATTTCTGTGCGTGGTGATAACTGAGGAAACAGCAACAGCTCTGGCAGGCCTTTATTCACTCGCTCTCTTTTTCTCTCTCTCCATTACCACAAGCTATTTTTGTTGGGGAAAATATCTTCATTTCTCAGTTGCCTTTCCCTCTTGTCTGCTCTTTGGTTTTTTTCTGTTTGTGAACTTTGTAAAAGGCTTTCTGGGTTCTTTGTTGCACCTGTGGAGGTTTTCAGCAATTTAAAGGAACGTTCGGAGTTGAATACAAGTTAAGCTCTTTCGACAGCAATTGTGCCAAAAAAGCAAGGGTTGTGGTAAAAGTAAAGCTCTTACAATGGAAATAAACAGGGCGGTGCAATAAACTTTAAAGGTCCAGTGTGTCATTTTTTTGGAGAATCTATTGACAGAAATGCAATATAATATACATAACTATGTCTTCAGAGGTATATAAAGACCTTACATTATGAAGCGTTATGTTTTTATTACCTTAGAATGAGCTATTTCTATCTGCATACACCGCGGGTCCTCTTGCATGGAATTCACCATGTTGTTTCTACAGTAGCCCTAAACGGACAAACTGCTCTACAGAGCGTGTTTCAGAAATACGTTAACTCCTTCGGCAAAGAAACGAAGACGACATCTTAGTCCTGTGTCACCCACCATAGTGCTTATATCAGTAAAAGAACAAAACGTCAGAGTAGACTTAGTTTTAGACATTAATGTTCTCATTTAAAACTCAAAGCAAACAAAATGTGAATGTGTGCCAGAGCTCATGGTCTGTCAACACCATTGACCCATTTCAAACCACTCTAGTCAGTTCTATTCACCTCTGTGGCCCAGGTTTGCGACTACCAGCCGCTCGGCCTGTATTTCCTCACCTCCTGACAGGATTGCTCACCATCTCAGCTCCGTCGCACCCTCCAGCCTGATGTGGCAGCTTTGAGAAAGTGGCACAGGGCTGCCGGAGCGGAGGCCTCAGAAAATAAAAGGCTAAAAAAATCGATAGCTAATTGCCAGGACAGGCCCCCGAGGAGAGTCGCCTAGACCCCGGCTAGGATTGATCTTGGCTGGAAAATGATTGGGCCGAGGGTGACACTAATGCCAGTAGGTAATTTGTAGCATAATGGCATGATGTCTGTACCATTAGGATTTCCCAGCGCCGATGTCTCTCTCACAGGATGACCCCTGCTCCCTGCTGCAAAGAGGCATTTCAATCCCACAATGCCTCATTATCTGTCGTTCAATCCCATGCTGGCTGCCATATTTATAAACCAATACTAAACTCCGCTCTCAGCTGGATGGCTAAGATTGTTCAGGGTTGGTTATTTTGGAGTAAGACTTGGGTTTCTATCGATAAAAATTTCAGATTGATGGATGAAATCTACTGATGGAAAGTGTATGTGGCTTTGTCACCTGACTTCTTGAGTCTTGTAGTCTTGCTTGGGGTGCAGCTGTGTTTAGCACATGGTTCCATGCGGGTTGACACAGGTGTTTAGGGATCCATCTGCATCCCACACAGAGGGATTACTCAGGCATAAAGCAGTGTTGGGGAGTAATTAACTTAAAGTAGCAATGATACTATCTTGAGTACATTTTTCAGTTCAGCTGTTTTCATAGTCTAGCGGCATTTTTTTAATGATGTAGCGTTACAAAAATAATAGATCTGTGGTCTTTGTTGCATTGTTGGAACCATGGACATACGTACATAGAAGCCACATTGAGCGCTTTGGCCTGCTGCTGTGATGGGCTGTCTTACTGTGTGATGCTGTGTTCTGATCTAGAACACAAGTAAAAGCTAAAATAATGAGAGAAAATCCAATTTCATGCGCATTAAACTATATTGCATTAGGGGAGTTTCTACAGTTATTATAATCCAAATAAATGCACAAGTTCTTTATCAAGCTTTAAACCTTTTTTAGAGATACAGTATGGTAACGTTTTGTACTCCACATAGATAAACTGTTGAAATTGGTTGGGAAATGTAAATATTATTGTGGTTTTAATCCACAGCTCTACAATAGGGCAGCACTGTTGACCCACAAATCAATGGCCAATACAGCTTCGGTGTATGTCAATGGTTGGCACAACCACCTTTGCAGCTTAAACTGTCCCCCTTTTCATACTGTATGCAGCATTAGAATTGATCTTTTTTCATAGTTGCTTTTTAATATTCTTTATATAAATGTATTTATTTATTCATCATATGAATGAATTTATGTATTATTTATTTTATTAGATTTTATCATTTATAAATTGAATTTAATGTATTATCCATCCATCCATCAGTAGTATAATTATGTTATGTTAATTATGTTAATGTTGTAAATTGACTTTTTTGTTGTTGTTGCTTTGGTGTAAATTTATCTGCTTAAGTTAATATTTTTAGCATATTCAAGCTTTATTCATTTCAAAAACTAGTTCTCGGCCCAGAAAAAAGTCTCTCTTTTGAAGAGTAGCTTGACTGTACATGAAGTACATTTGGTTATGAGTAGTGTGTAGCTTGGCAAGCTTTCCCCAGTACTGATAGATAGGCTGAAATAAAGTGTGATTGTCTTACTTCTTACTGAGCTCAAGAATGCAAAAATTGCCTCTAAACTAACCATAGACCATTCTGTCGTTAGACCACTTGCATTCAAATGTAACACTTTAAAATAGCTATACCAAACATACGGTCTCTCTCTCTCTCTCTCTCTCTCTCTCTCTCTCTCTCTCTACTCTCTCTCTCTCTCTCTCTCTCTCTCTCTCTCTCTCTCTCTCTCTCTCTCTCTCCCTTTGAGTTTGTAATGTGATCCCCTCCAAACATTTGAATATATTTCACAAATCCAGTGTAAATCACATCAGTTCACATCAACTCTATGCAGTAGCCTACATCATTTCAAAGCTAAATTGCATCATTATGCACCATTCAAAATTGAGTTTTTTCCTTCATTCTTTTATTCACTCTCTCCTCTTTGCTTGTTTATAGTCCTGGGGGTTGACATGCAAATGCTTCTTTGAGTTTCAGGGTCGTGCAAAATGGCAAGAGGGAGCTGCCCGAAACATGAGTGCCGGCTTGGCTGTCGGCTCCCTGTGGGGGTTCCGCTACACGATCACTTCTAATCTATTAAAGAGCTTCTGCTCTTTCCACATCCCACAATGCACCAGCCCACTGCACGCCCGCACTTGATTATCTGTCCCTCATTCTTCCTGCGACTTCTCCCAGTGAGGAATGGAAGACAGAGCATGCAAGACACAAGAAAACCAATCTCGCCCCATCTCCCTGCCTCCTTGTGCCTTGTCTTTGATGGCTGAGGCTATTTTAAAGCCTCGGGACTCCCAGAGCTCCAGGCCTGGTTATCTTCTTTTTGCTTGTCCGCTGGTATATTTCCAGATGAGATAATTGTTTTAGAAGCCTTGGCTTCTAATTTTTCCCTTTCAAGAATGTTTTTGCTGTAAAGGGGGATGTTATATATTTAGTACAGCAGCACGGCACGGCAGTTAGGCAAATGTAACATCTAACTGAAAGACATCTGTAGTTTATTTTTAGGAGAACTTTACTTCAGGGTTTATCTTAAACACAAGGCTTGATTTTGCTGCCCACCGGTAACTTAGAACAGATTTGTGTAAAGGGACCTGCTAGGGAAACTGTTTTCAGGCCAGCTTACATGGCACCATTACAACATGAAGAGGTTTTGCAGGGAAGAATTTTTTGCATTTTGTTTTGAGGTCCATTTTTTGTGCCAGAAAATAACCAAAATAAAGCATGATAAATACAGTTTTCTCAAAAAAGCTAAGCATATAAAAAAACCCACATCAATAATTCTCAAAATGTGATGGCACAAACTAAAAATTACATATTAGCCTATTTTGGGCAAACGTAATATGGTGGACAAATACTGAACTTGTAAATCTGTACTGGAGAATTGTTTTGTAATTCATTGCATAATTTGGCAAAACTAAATAAGACTTTAAAATAGTACAAAAACACATGCCTTCTTGTTCTTTTGCTTTACGCTGTTGCCATTTTTTTCTCTGCCCGGATGGATAGCTTTGTTTTAAAGCCATGGTCATTTGTAAAGACACATATCAGTACATCATGCATATGTCATTACCTGCCGCCCACTGAATAGTATCCGAATATGTTACAGTAATTCAATAAATTAAGTATTAAAAATGAAATTTCCAAATGATTCCTCTAAAATTGAATCCGCAAGTGTCTTGTTTACAATAGTGTTTCAGTACTCAAGGGGGCCCCCTGGTGGTGCAGGGCCCTACGCAACCTGTGTAGTCTGCTATAGGTAGGATCGGCTCTGGTAATCATACACAGTGAGATATATTTAATGTGGAATTCCAGTTGCATTAAGAAATGCTTAAAACCATTTCTTTCTTTAAATGAGTTTAAAGGATAGTTTAAGGTGGGAGAGTTGAAGTAATATAGAAATGTATTTGTCAGATTTTGCTGTCAGTTAAACTTTTGCGAGAGTGACAACTTTTGACTCATCTGATTATCTCCACACCTCAAAAAACCAGCCACCCGGTGACTCTGGGTATTTTGAAAGCAGGATTTTGAAAGCCTTACTTCTCTCTATCTCTTACCAACATTCGCTTACTATTCAGTGTCAGTGTGTCGATATGGACTGTGTGAAGATAAATAAAGGAAACATATAAACATTGTTTAGTTTTAGGTACCAGCTGCCTTCCAGTCTCGCTTAAAATACACCAGCCAGGCTTGTCTAACGAACATGTCCTCTTAACTTTAGGGACTCGGCCCCTAAAATGAGCCACCTCAGTGCACATTTGCTTTAGGTCCTGAACGTTTTGATTGGATATTGATCTTGTATCCTTGCGTTGGGAACGTTATGCCATGGGCATGCGGGACATTGCCGAATGCTTTTCTGCTCTGCTTAGTCATCTGCCTTACGTTTGTAAAAATATGCTATGCTAGAATTGTACAAGAAGTTGTTGAAATCAGTTTCTGTTCACAGACGCCATCTGTTTCCTGTGGTGCCATAAACTTTTTGTCTTGCCAAAAAAATCTGAAGTGTAATTTTGTGAGGGATTCAGTCCTCTCTGTATTCAAGTACAGTAACGTTGCAGGAAACATGTTAATGGAGGCTGTGTGTCTGTATAACCCAGGAAAAGAAAGTCCATAAGCCGTCTGGTGAAATCTCACAACACTTCTGCTCAGTTAAACAGTTTTTATGGAGTCCTGCGTGCTTAGCATTAGTAGAGGAAGAAACAAGGTCATACCGGCATCTTTTGAGTGAAAAGTGAAGGAAAGAAATCAATAGGGGAATGTCTAAGAGGCGTATGAAGTGGGTTTGACATTTACGTGGTTGCAGGTGTGGAGAGTTTGTGTGAACAGCATGAATGTAGTGTGCACGTACGGACCGCCGCACGACGTAATCAATAGCCCTCTTAATCCCACCCGGGTGGCCTCAATCTCTTAGGTTTGGATATCATAGGAAAGCTGAGCCTAAATGTATTTTGAATTTAACGTTCTTTATTGTCTTATATTAACCTCCCCACCGCTTTGACAAACATTGAAATAGGTTTTCAAAAAGCTCCACAAAACTAATAAAGCAGGAAAAATCAAGTGGAGGGCTGTCGTAGTTCTACATCCCTGAAGTTTTTCATCAAATGACTTTGAATTGCTTTCTCTGCTTTTATTTGTCAAGATGCATTCGAGTTTTCTCAGTCCCCTGTGGTAGACCCGAGCGTGGCATTTTAGCTCCGCAAGCCAAAGAGGCTCTTAATTACTTCGTAGTCCTTTTATAGTTTCACACATCATAGTTTTAACATCAAAAGTATTTTGCAGACAGTACTCAGTATGGCGTAAATCATGCCACACTGTGATTTCATGAAGTCTGTAGGAGTGCACTTTATCTGCTTGACTGACAAGGTGAACTTTTCATTTTTGGTTAAGATAAGGACAGGTAGAAACACTGTGTGCTCTGTGTTTGCATTAAAGAAATAATCTTGATTTATGTAAGCAAAAAATGCAGTCTTCAATTATAAAATTTTTGCATATTGTTAGATCTACAGTGATGGATAAAAGTGATGTCCAGAGACCATGTTTGCACAATATTTGCTTTTAATGACCCCTCGAGTTTGATAAAAACAATCAAAGAAGCTAAACTATTTTGCAAAAAAGGCAGACCACTAGAGTATCAGAGAATATGGGTTTAATTTTAAAATACATAAAAGCTTAGAAAAACAAACAAAAAATCTCAAGCATATATTGAGTAAAATGTTTTTACTATTTTGTTTATAATCCGTCACATAATATTTTATTTATTTATTATTTCATTTTTAATTTATTTAGCTGAGCTTTACACTGTAAAATAACGTATCTTTATTTTACAGAATTTTCACATAACGGGTTACAAGTTGGGTGTAAAATAACATGAAAACCATGTAATTTTACTTTACAAAAAAATAATTTCTGTGGCGCCCCAGCCAGCGCAATATTACCATTTTTACGGGTATTTTACTCCAAGAACATACAACATACAACACTTTAATACATCATTAATAGTTTGTTTGAATGAAGGGCAAACACGTCCGTTCTGCAAAGTTAGACATCATTTAGGGCCATTACTGTTTATAATTCTTGGTAATAGCTTATTTTTTGTTTACCTTTTGTACAAAGCCAGTCGAGATCTGTCTACAGTTCTAAACAGGAAACTGTTGTGGATCTCTAGAGCTCATCTCAACTTAGAGGCCTATGTGAGCTGTGCTTTTGAACTCTCAACCTGGACTGTTTTTCTCAGGATTTGATAAAAGAGTTACAGTGTCAGCGGTCGGATAGGACTTGATAGCGCTAGTGCTGATTCAGCCATAACTTCTGTGAGCCTGCAACTTGTAAGAAATGTTTTTGATATCTGGAATTTTATGCTTCTCATACACCACAGGCAGGTTCCCCTCTGGGCACTTTGCGTTTGTTGTATCGCCAGCTTTTATCAGTTTAGATCTGTGATCCTGGGTCTATACTGATATTGTAATGAATTTGAATAGAGCGAACAGAATGATATAGTCTACAGTCAAGCTTTTTATTAGTGGTTGTTTTTATATTCCAGTCAAAGTGAGTTACAGTACAGAGTAGTCCAGAACAAACATACATTTCACGTTCGCTGGACTCACAGGACCAGCCATAGCAAGTTTGTACCAAATCAAGCAAATGTGTTTTTTTTTCAGATTTTGACTGTTATAAGATTTGTGCTAAATGGATCTGCAATCCACTCATGACAACAGGAAATATGTAGGAAATATATTTGGCTTAATGATGTCATAAAAACAGACGTTTTATTAATTTCAGTGGGCTCAGAAAGTATTTGGATACTTATATGATTTAATTATTAAAAATGTATGTCATTGTATAAGATAACGAAATATCGTGAAAGTGGTCATGTCGCATCAAGCAATGATACTATCTAGACCTTTTCTCAATACATATAAGATGTCTTCCATATCCAGCAGTCTCGCATTTCACCCTGACTGCAGAGCGATTCTTCTCAGATGTTAGTCATCTCTCAGCAGCATCTCTGGGCATCTGTCTGGGTCCTTTTCTCAAACGTGAGATCACAGCAAGTCTCTCAAGGTAAAAAAGTGATCACAAACTGTTCAATCCGCAGGGGTTCCTTCTGCTCGAAGCTCTGATCCTGCCATTCAGACATGCGACTTGTGCAGACACAACAAAAAGCATTTTTTACCAAGCCACTAAATGCCATGTTAGCAGGAATACCAAGACCTGGCCCATTTTTCAGTGCATTTGAGTCTTTCTGCTGATTGCATCAGTAGGGAATAGATTGTTGCGTGCTGGAGAAGGAAATGCGTAGCGACAGTTTCCTGTCCTTTTCTAAATGGAAGAATTACCGGTTATGTTCTTGAGAAGTATTTTGAAAGACATTGTTTGAATTAATGTGTTATCTAAAAGGCCGCATTGAAAATGGTATTTTCATTTTAGATGCTACTGAATTCCTCATGGAGTTGCAAAGATGTTGTCAAATTTGGATTGATATGGTTAATAAAGATGTTCCTGTTCAGAAAAGCATTCATTTTAGACCAAACTAAGCAACGTCCAGGATCAAAGAACGCTCAAGGGCTTGTATTAGAGAGGAAAGAAAGGGAAACCGGAGCAGACTGTAGCACTAATAGGACATTATTTCACATTAGACCTTGTTTCCATGGCATCTGTAGTCAGGGAGACCTGGCAAGCACAGTTTCTCGTGTCAATATATACATTTGTGGCACAAACTTCTAAAAGCTGAGATGTGTGTGCGGGTGAGCAAAGGATCTTCTACGTGTGTTTAGGAGCTACTGTATAAATGTAATGAAGGGCGCTCAAACTTGAGACCATTCTGCGGCATTGATCTACATACGTGCCTTTGTGAGGTTGTGAAATCTACAGTAGTGAACACAAGAATCTGTAACTCTTTTGGGGTGCCGGACGGTTTCAAAAGAGATTAAAACGTTGTGGATGTTAAAAATCGCTTTAACAGTATTTGTGTGTATGTAAAAGTTAGAGAGTGAACATGTTTGCAATGCTGTCTGAGGGCATCACGTGGACATTCATTACAGATAGACGCTAGATATCTTTCTTCCACATGGTGTTGTGTGCACTTGACTTGCCGTAGGCTATAAACCAGAGTTGAAAAATACTTCCATGTAAAACATAGTCATTCCTCCTTTGAGAGCCACAAAAAGCCAATATAGCTCAACAGGGACGGAGAAAAATGCAGAGAGAAAGAGCAAGCTCTTTATTTCTTACTTCTGTTTCATTTATGTCAACCCCCCGATCTATTTTGCATTCATCGTGCGTTTCTCTGTATCTGTAATGTATGTTGGATTCGGCACTTTCCTCGTCTGTTGTGCGATGGAAAATATGTAAACCGCAGTCCCCGCTGGCCGTGGTAGCACGAGCGATCAGAAGCACACTGGGGAAACATTTTATTTATATTCAGCATATGAATTGCCACCAGAGGAAGCAGTCTGCATCCTATATTGTATTCGAGGGACCACGCTGAGACCTTGTGACAGTGGGAAGAAATAGGATTTTGAGCTAAGCCTCACAGGCAATAACCGCAAGACTTCATCTGTCCAAAACTCCCTGACCTTATTTCGTGAAAATGCTCTAATCATACAAGTACAGCAGTTTAAAGCAGTAGTTCAACTAAATAAAAGACATTTTACTCACCATCATGTCCCAGAATGACTTTTTCCTGAAAGGGATCCAGGGTGCTGACATTTTGATTGTAACCAGAGCTGTTTAGCTACAAAATGTCTAAAAAACCCTGACATTCCTTTAGTTCTCTTTTTTATTTATATACATTCAGTTTTAAATCACAGTACTTGGTGATTGATTTCAATCATTGGTGATGTCATTGAGGGAAATTGCAGTTTGATTTGTTAGATTTGTGGTCAGACAGAAGTTAAAGGGGTCATATGACACGGCTAAAACAAATATTACCGTTTGTTTTAGATGTAATGCAATGTGTAACGACAAATGAAGGTTCAAAAACTGAACTGAATCTCTGAAACGCGCAGATTCTTTACAAAGCTCATCGCTCTGAAAAGCGAGGTGTGTTATGATTGGTCAGTTAACCAGTGCGTAGTGATCGGTCGAATACTGCAAGCGTGTGATGGAAAGTAACGCCTCTTACCATATTTGGAACATCAGGTTCTGAAGCAATTGTACTGACAGGTACGCCCATCTTACTTGCGTATACATTTGGGCGGTCTTAGTCAAATCATACCATGAACTGATGTAGATTTGTGGGGGTGTGGTTACACGAGGCGTTTCAGGCAGGTCTGGGTGAGCATTCGCTTTTAGATAGAATGCATCTTTTGTTCCGACACTTTAATTTTTGCAATTTTACATGTCTAATAATAACACCCCAAAGACACAGAAAAACACGTATTCGCGCCATATGACCCCTTTAAGATATTTTTGCAACAATTGTTCATTTGCATTAAAACACAGCAAGAGTCACCTCAATTCAACTTCATATTGTTTGAATAAGTGATTACGTTGACCGACAGCAGATTTTTACTTGTACTGCAGAAGTTTTCTGTTTGTTTTAAAAAATTAAACATGCATTTCACATCTTCCCACAGCTCTGTGTTAATGAGTTTTTTTGTCCCTTTATACCGGCATCTTTCTCATAAAAATGACTCATAATTTCTGGCTCGCAGGTGGAACACAATCATAAATGCAAGTTGGGCAGCCCTTGTTGTGAGATATGAGACTGTTAGTGAACGCTGGCTGTCGGATGCAACTCGGATCTCTGAGGAACCATATTGGTTTCTCAATTACTGACCCGAGGCCTGTTCAACATTTAGAGTATGTGATAGAGAGATAAGATTTCCTCTCTATCCTGTTCCTTTGCACATCTTATTTAGGACCACCTGTCTTGAACTCTATTCATTACCACCTCCCAGGAGCTCCTCTTTCACATTTCTGTCTTTTTGGTTCTGTCTGGTAACAAACACAGTAATTGTTATAATATAATTTAAACTCAAATGGCATGTAAAGCCAATTTGATTTAACTTGTGTTTAGAAGTGTGGTGTTTTAGTTATTATTATTTTAGTCATCAATTATTTTGGTCCTGTAGTGACTCTTCACATAGAGAACGATAAGTTTTGGTCTCTGCTCTAGTATTTATAAACAGAGTTGTCATCCCCAAAACTTTGCATGTGGTCTCTGTTTTCATTATTTTCTCATATCTCTGTGCTATTGATTTGTTTCTTTCATTTGAGTGCATTTTACAGTAATAAACACAAGCTAATAGATTTTTTTGTTACATTTTCCATTTGGTGAAATAGATGGACCTGCCGTGATAATTAATAGACGTGTCTGTTTAAAGAACCCACTTCTTCTGACTTAATTTAATCCGTGCAAGAAAGATACTGTGCAACTCTCTTATCGATAAAAGCATATCGCATGCAGTCGATATCTAGTTGAATAATACATTACTTGACTGAAATGTTTAAATGTCAACAGGCTGTACAACTTTAAACTCTAATAACTCATTCAGCTAAGTCCGTTTGTTTGCCTTGTTTGAGATTTTATTAGCGTTTTCCCTGAATATAAATGTTTTGGACTGAAAATGTCAAAGTCAGAGCTCCGTGTATTGTTTTTGACCGGCGTTTTGGGTGGCTGTCGCACATCAAAGCGGAAAGACATTACAGAGATGTCAGATCTGTACAAGCCAGCTTAATGATGTTGAGCTCAGTAACAGATGTTGCTTTGAAAGGCCCGTCAGTTTTGCATCATCAGCCACTGTCTCTTCATGTACTCTGAACAGAGCAGAGGCGCAGAACATTCACGCATGCATAAGACGCACGTCTCCCTGTCGCAGACAGACAGATGCACAGGCAGACAGATAGATGTACAGACAGATTGGCAGGCAGACAGATAGATCGATAGACAGATAAATAGATTTCTGGACAGATAGACAGAGAGAGACAGACAGACGTACAGTATAGATAGACAGATACATGTAGATTGATTGATACAGTAGACAGACAGACGGCAGACAGAGGGATTGGCAGACAGACAGATTTGCAGGCAGTCAGACAAAAAGAAAGATAGATAGAAGACAGACCGATAAATAGAGAGACATAAAGATAGGCAGGCATGCAGACGTACCTAGAATTTTAAAATCAAGTGCAGGTGGTAGATCCTTTTCCTATCTAGCGCCTAAACTTTGGAACCGAGACACACTGTCAGTTTAAATCTAGATTAAAGATGAATCTTTTCAACCTTGCATACAGTACACTTCCATAATACAAATCCTCTGAGGGTTTAGGCTGCATTAGTTAGATCAACTGGAACCAGGAACACTTCCCATAACAACGGATGTACTTTCTGCATCAAAGAATGTAGAACAGTACTCTACTCTCAGCTTTCTTTTACATTTACATTCATGCATTTGGCAGACGCTTTTATCTAAAGCGACTTACATTGCATTCTATTCTACATTTATATCTGAGTGTGTGCAATCCCTGGGATCGAACCCATGACCTTGGCGTTGCTAGCGCCATGCTTTAACCACTGAGCTACAGAAAAGTGATTTCTCATTGTTCCGAGGCTACCGCAGCGAGCAGGATGCAGTCCGTGCCCAGACTTGGTGGTAGAGCCGAGAGAGGGAAGCGGCGACCTGACAAGAGCTGAGATTGTAGAGCTTGACCCGTCAAGTCCTCGCTACAAAATGTCAACCGCTATTGGATTATTAATGATAATGTTAAACCTATTATCTACCTTTTTACTATGTTATGTCTTTTTATTTTGCCTAGTTGTGCAAGCACTGTTGAGCTTGTCGAGATGCAGCAGTTTTTGCCAGAGGGGAACTGGTTTGCCTGACCGGGGGGCTGCTGACATCAGCTTTAGAATTGAAAGTTTTCGTATTTATTAATATACCTTTAAAATGTAATATTCTGCTTAATTTGTTTACTAGTACATATAGGAATTTATAGTCCGTATAATATTTGACCTGTGTTTCTCTCTTTTATTTTAAATGTGTGCTTCTCTGAGATAACCACGCTGTGTGTGCGTGCGCACATGTATGTATTTTATGCATGTGGGTGTGTATGAACCTGTGTGCGCACCAGTAGTCAATGAAACCCATTTCCTTTGTGCACCTCACATGCAGGTTTGTCTGATCCTTTCTAAACCCCCCACATCACACTCCTGAGGGCAATTTGTGTCCACTCGTGCACTTCTGCCTGATGTGCCGCTGTTGTTGTGTAAAACGTTTATGCGCAGGCTGTTATCAGTTAAAGTATATCTCATCACAGACCTTCGGTGATAGAACTATGTCAAATCTCAGTTTGACTCGTCTTCAATGGGGACCGGCAAAAGAAAAGTGCCGTTAGACACGCCATTTCAAAGCATCTTGTTTCGATAGATCTCAAATGTTTGCTCCCAAATCATGGACTAGCTGGTGCTTGCGTATGCATTGACCATCACAGGTCTGGAGAGCGTGTTCTTTCCCCGCTGAATCTTAATGCATGTGATGATGGCGTGTCAGTGATGGAGCACATGTTGTAAAGGTGATGTGTATGATTGTTAACCGCAGTGGTGCTGAACAGAATAAAATCATGTTTGTTGAATGTTAGCAAGTAACGATTTAATCACTGTGGAAAATTCTGCTTCTTTTGTATATTGATAAATCACATTGTAGACAAAGGCACAAGATTTGTAAAGGATTAAAGAAACCTTTTTTTTGTTTCAAGATTTTTGTTGTTTATTTTTTTTCTATGAACCGATTAAGATCACTTCACTGCAGACAGACTTTTAACCACATCTGAATGAGGATAAGCGGCGGGTTGTGATTTAATCTGTCTGCTGATAAAGACTAGAATGATTAATTAGACTTTAGAGGACTGAAGCAGTATTCCACCCCGTCTCTCTGTAGATTAATGAAGTTGTTTTCAAGCACCAAGTCTCTAAAGTTTGTTCTTTATTTTGCATTAAGCATGCTATAAAATGTGAACAGATTTAGTTGATAAAGAAGCAAGGCTTTATTTCTTTCTCACATTATCTCTGTCATTGTCACCACATTGTCGTAGAAATATCCTGATATTGATCTCCGTACTTAATTTGGGTGGGTGCGGATCTCAGATATTGATGAATGACTCTTTATAATACAATGGTGAAGTCATTTTAGTTTGTTTTTAATTTAGCAATGCTGGATCTGTGCTTCAGAACTGCATATCAGTAAGAACAAACTACCCAGCAAACAATTTTTGGTTCCCAGAACGTTCCCCTAACGTTAGTTTTTGGTTCCCAGAACGTTCCCCTAACGTTAGTTTTTGGTTCCCAGAACGTTATTTTCTGGCTATTTAAAAAAACCCAGCCTGCAACGTTCTGGGAACGTTATTTTCTGGTTGCAAAAAATAAAACCGGAAAAGAACGTTCTTAGAACGTTATTTTTTGGTTCTCAAAAAAATAACCAAAAGGGAACCAAAAACTAACGTTAGTGGAACGTTCTGTGTTTGCTGGGTACGTCACGGACTCTGTCTGATGAAAATAGCACACAAACTTGGACTTCAGCAGTTGTCAGCTGAAATACTAAAGGATATCTGAGAGATGTGTGTCTCGAGCTGAACTGTGATTGGTTGTTTTACATGTCAGTGAGACAGCTTTTTGGGTGGTCCTTGACCATGGGTTTTAAGTAGGGCTTTAATATCTCATAAGACAATATTTCTCATAAGCCTTGAAACCAAAAAAAGAAAAATTCCTTATACATTTCTTTGTTCAGTTGAACACAAAAGAAGATATTTTGAAGAATATAGGAAAGCAGTTGTAATTTTCCCTACCATGGTAGTCAATGGTAGCCAAGAACTGTTTGGTTACAAGCATTCTTCCAAGTATCTTTCTCTGCGTTCATCAGAGCAAAGACATTTATACAGATTTGGAACAACTCGAGGATGAGTAAATGATGACCAAAATTTTATTTTGGGGGAACTGTCCCTTTAAGTCTGAGCAGAGCTGGAATTATTGGTCAACTCTCTTTCTGTCACTTTCTAGTTTAGAGATGATACCTTCAGTAGAGGCGACATCAAATAAAACCTCACCTGATCTGAGCTTCAGTAGCCCTGGAATCTCGGCAAGCCGCACAACAGTAATTTGCAGAACCCGCTGGAGTCACAAAAGCAAGAAGTAACCGGGTTCCAACCCTCAGCTGTCAACGTTTGTGTAAACGGTTTTAGAGATCGGGACTAGTATCTTTGTTCTTGTTGTACATGACTGTAATGTGTTTGAAAATGAAATTCCGGGTTGACAGGCCTGCTCAGTAATTCTCCACTGTCTCCTCCTGAAGCTCAGCGGTTCAAAAAGCCTTTGACGTATAAATGACCGCGGTCTCATGAATCTGTGAAGCGCTGTCTGTGGTGCGCAGCGCTCAGAAGGCGGTATTTATTTTTTTGTCAAAGCTTTCTTTATCGCTCAAAGATTTTGTCTTTGGTGTTTCAACAGCTGTGATGTTGACAGAGATTATTATTTATTTCCCCTTTGAGGCTGTGGGGAAAGACTTTGACTTTTAAGTTCACAAAGGGTAACGGAGAGCAATTTTTGTTCTGCTAAAAAAGGAAAAATAATATCCACAGGCAGTTTTTGGCCGGTGGGACGGTGGAAGCTGAGTTTTAGTGGAGATTTTCAGTTTCATCTTTACGTGCTGTGGCTGCACAGGTAGTGTGCTGTAGTCTCGGCTTTGTGTTCTATGCGCTCCGCGCGTGTGGGTGTGTGTTAGCATGCATACTGCTGTCACTGTTAAGTGTTACCTGTGGCTTGACTGTGCGAGCGTTTGTCAAGAAGTTGTCGCAGGGTTGCTGTCTGGCGCTGGGTTATAAAAAGGCAGTATGTGGCGCACACGAGCGACAAGGTGTACGAGTCTGTATCGACCATTATGGCCTGTATGGAAATAAAACAGGATTATGTGCTTTTGTGAGATTTACTGACACAGAATAAGTTCTTAGTTGATATTGCAATGAATTCAAAATGTGAATTTATTTTATTGGATAGAGAAGAGAATGAAGCTTCAGATGTCAGTGCATTGTATGTTTTATTAATATTGATATTTATATTCCATATTGCAGTGCACATACATGCATAACATCTTGTACATAGCTATTTTGCACTTTGTCCAGCTGTTTTTTTAATTCATGGGTGGGTGTCACTCATTCTGAGCTACATGCTCTTGGTATGCTTTGGCAAGGTGAACGACCAACAAATCTCATGGCAGTTTAGGGTTGCTAGATCTGCGGGTTTCCTGTGCGATTGGACTACTCTTAAACGTTTGGCACAGGTTTGTTTTTTATTTTGTGGTTAAAAGAGGATTTTGTTCATCAGTGGTCATTGTTTGGGTAAGATGAATAGTAGTTATTTATGAAAACAAAGAGTGTTTCTGATTACTACTATACAATGGTTTTCAATAAGACATTGTGTGTAATGCGTAACAGGGACTGTAAAATATGTATTTAAGGTATAGGACTGTCATGTTTTGAGTTTTGGTATTTGGGTGGTCTAAGGTCATTGGGCTAGTTTTAGGCCACTTTTGATTAGCCGTTGGACTGGTTTTGCTACGCAGATCTGGCAACCCTGTGGCAATTATTCGCTATTTTATCAGGTGGCTAATTTGTATGAATTTGTATGATCTCCTTTATACGTATTTGACAGTCTGCTTTCTCCCCAGTCACATTAGGTTAAGGGGTGGGGCTTTAGTCGTGCATGTTTGTGTATGATTCACATTGTCCCTTGAGATTGTGTTGGAATGTCATGTTGCTCAGCAGGGGCACACTTGCTCTGCAACTGCAGTAGGTGGTACTTTGAGAAAACCCCAATGGTAACTAAATTCTTTATAATTAAATTGCATTTGGGTCGGGGGCATGGTTAATTGAGGTAACATGTTAAATTGACAGCCCTAATTGTAAAAAAAATTATTGTTCTGGCTATGTAAACTAAGGGTAAACTGAGGTCAACTACTTCTATAAATGTAGATATGTATATATACTGTATATATATGTATGTTGTTGAAGTCGAGCATTCAAGAATAATATGATGTGAGACCTTTATCCGAGCTTGGTATGTCTAAACATTGATATATTCCCGCTGAAGAGTGCTGTTCTGGTTTATAGGCATACCCATATTATAAATCCACATTATGTTTATGCTCCAGCGATGTGCGCATTAAGCCGTACATATGCTGCACAGTGGTCCACACAGATCCCTGCCGCTTCACGCATACACTGTGAAACAGTTAGCTAATGCTGCAAGCCCCCACAGAGGTGTTAATTGGACTTTTTCCATTTTAATATGCAAACATACAGTATCCTTGCACTCCTACTAAGATATGCAGAGGCACACACACAGACGCACATACACAAACAAATTTGCTGTATAATTGTACACAATTTCATTTGACTACATTCATTCCGATTCATTTCCACACACTTGTCCAGCACATCAACCTTGTTTGCATTAACGTATCATGTTGTGCACGGGGTACAATTGATAAGCACTTAATTGTAAATTAATACACAGTGCGTTGCTAATAGGGGATGTTGGGGTGATGTTATGCACCCTAATAAGCTGCCGTCATTGTTCATGTATCCGTTTCATTTTCCTGAGCTGTTAATGTCAATGAGTGACATTAAACGTATCTTAAACGTATCTGAAAAACATCCATCTCATGAATTGTTAACACTTTATACATTATTTTTTATCAAACATAATTACATTTCCTTGCATTTGTACATAACACAACTGTACATAAAAATACCATATATTGTATATTTTCTATATTGTGAATCTTTTTATTATTATTGTTATTTTCTGTATCTTCCTGCTCACTTATCCTATTTTTTTATTCTTTTTATTATCTTTCTTGTCTGTCACTGTCATTCTGTTGTGCTGTAGTATCTTGTGACACCATAACAAATACCTTGCATGTACAAACATACCTGGAAATAAAGTTCATTCTGATTCTGATTCTGATTACTTGGCCTAGATAACAGAGAATGAACAAAAGCATCTTCTGACAAAATAGGACTATTTTGCCAGTCCATGAAAAAAAGAAACCCGGACGCTTTTTGTAAGGAATAGCTTAAAATGTACATCTTTTTTTCTAATAATTTGGTTTCATCGTGTGACTTCAGAAGACAATACAAAGTATGATTTATATTTATATATTCTGCTTTTATAGTACATTTTGTGAGGGGGTTTTGACAGATTGTTTGTATACAAAATTTCAAAACTTTCATTTTGAGTGTTTCTTTAAATAACAGGAACAGTGGAGGGAGTAGATTTTAATTGGCCAGATGCAGGTTGCCAAGGTGAAGAGGTGGGGTGAAAAACAGCGTGACCGTCATTCTGCCACAAGACGCTCAACCACCTCCACACAGCCAGAGGACATCACACAACATGTCTATATTCCACCCACCTAAATACATGCATACAAATATACATACATACTCAAATCAAACCTGACTCATTCACACTCATATCAAAAGTGGAGTCTTTTTGTGGATGAGTCCCAGGGAGCAATCTATTTTGTCAGCTAAAAGCCTATGACCTAAGTATTTGTACTTGAGAGCAACACATTTAATGTTCTTTTTATATTGTCATATTTTCTACTTTGTTCGTTTTTTATGGTTTTATTGTTTTTTTAATACTTTTTTACAGAATACATACTTGAGTCAGTATTGGCCTTTTCATAACAATCTCTCAAAACCTGCGATATTCTGACCTCACTCCTGCAAATAAATGCAGTTTCACTCCCAAAACTTGGCAGCGTGTTGCCATTTTTTCCAAGATTGTGATTCCCACATACAGTAGATGCATTTATGCCACCTCTGTGTCACATTAAAAAGTCAAATGTGCTATTTTGTTTAATACATGCCACTTCAGATGGCTTCGCTGCCACATGCAGTGTCAAGGCACCTTCTGCCTGCTTTCTTTTCTTCTTTTTCAGACTTTCAGAAGCGGGTCCCTTCACTGTCATTTGCTTTCTCATCCTCTCTCGCCCTGTCTCGCGCACACACACAGTGTTAATAAGTGCTACCTCTTGCTCTCTTCTCTCATATCAGTAATGGAGAGGCAGGAGACAAGGAAAGATGAGAGAATGATGTGTGGTTTTATGCTCTGGCACTTTCCACTGCAGGCCCACTATCGTGACTGGACCCAGAGATTACATTTCTGTGTTTACTTGCCCGCCGTGCATCATGGGAATTTCAGTGACATTGCGATGTACTGAAGCTCTGAAGTTTAATGAAGCTGGATAAAAAAGGAAAACGCAAGTGTGCATGTTTGGGAAAGACTGGCTGGTGCAGGAAACCTCTGAATTATAAAGTTTACAAATTTTTAAGCCTTCTTTGCTCATATTTAAACGTCGTGACAGAGCCGCAGCAACACATTCCTTTGTATGATCTCTATTCTGTTCAAAACAAGTCTGGCAATTGGCATTAGTATATTTTATAATTTCTATAATGAATATATTTTTCTTTCTTTTCAGAAAACAGTAATGATGTTTCTTGGGCATGCAGTGTAGTTGTAAAATCCACTAGCCGAGTCTCTGACTCTTTTGTCTCCTGAACAAGTTTGCTTTTAAAACAGCTATGCATGCCTAACGGTCCTAAATCTCATGTCATTACGATCTCAAAAAAATAAATATGGTGAAAATGATTTGCAGAAATGATGGTGGCTTGGCAGGCACCTGCTGTATGAATTGCATAATTTACATACAATAACAATAAAAGTGGCAGCAGTTTGACACTTAATTGTTATGTAAATTATCCTATTATATTCTTGAAAAGCTGATGATTTACGGTAACTGTTCGGAATAGAATACTGTCTACACAATACATATTTGGAATATTGCCTATTATGAAAAAATAATAGTATGTGAGTGGAGTTTAGCTTTATGCCACATTGTACATATACCAACATGTATACAGTAGTATACACAACAGAGCAAACTGCAGTCTTTTAGATAAAGGTACTACAAGAGCTTCTTCACAGTGATGCCATAGATTTTTTTGATTCCCGAAGAACTATTGAGTCAAAGGTTCTTCAAAGAACCATTTCGTTCTTACCTTTTTTATAACACAGAGAACCTTTTTCCATTACAAAAAACCTTTTGTGCAAGAGAAAGGTTCTTCTTATGTTAAGGGGATACTTCACCCAAAAATGAAAACTCTGTCATCATTTACTCACCCAATTGTCATTTTAAACCTGTATGACTTTCTTTTGCAGAACACCAAAGAAGATACTTTGAAGAATGTTGGTAACCGAACAACGTCGGTACCCATTCACTTCTATTTAGACACAAAGCCAATGCAAGTCCGTGGGTACCGCCGCGGTTCGGTTACCAACATTCTTATTTTGTGTTCTGCGAAAGAAAGATCCATACAGCCAAAAATAGTTCTTCTTTCGTATCATAAAGCACCTTTATTTTTAAGGGTGTAGTGGCTCAACATATAGACAATGCGTACTTTGCAAATTGCACATAGACTACAGTACACTGCATGTAAGAATAGTTGTAGGTTTGGTAGTATACTGTTCCAAACATAGCCCTAAAATCTACACATTATTCTCAAACACGTTTACGGTTTGGCTTTCCCAGTGTGTATTTATTCAGTTGACGGGCTGCAATGAATTAACCACAAATAAATAGCAATACATTCTCCACATAAGCTTGTTTTGGAGGGATATTCGTGTTTTTCATGTTTGGTATATGACGTTCTGCCAATCCCCTTCTGTCAGCTTCAGCGTTCCCACATTAGGTACCACACAATACAAATGCATCAACACCTGAATGTGGAGCTGGAGTTTTACGCTTCTCTTTCTTTTTATAGCAGTCTTTCTGCCGATGGGAAGTTTGGAGAGAATGAGTAAATTGCTGAACGCCCCTAGTGCAGGTGTTTCTATAAAAACCGCGCTTACTCGCCTCGGTGTAATGAAACAACAGGAGCTGTGAATAGGCGGACTGCGCCTGTAGTCGTCGTTTAGACAGGCTACTGAATTTCACTTGAGTGCCTTTAACCGAGGGAGAATAGGCAGACTGGGTTTTCGGGGCAAGGAGGCAGCAAATTTCACCACAGTGTTCCATTCCACATTGTAGTCCATTTATCTTTCTCCAAAATTGCTGGATGTATTGAATTACCTCCCAAAATGAAGGGTAATAACGTGCTCTGTGCTTTTCTGTTGCTATGTAGCAGAGACAGACTATAAATAGCCAAGCTTTGTGGAGTTTTTTTTTCTTATACCCAGAGCAATGCAATCACCAAAATGCAACGACCCTTAACACTTAAACCACACTTACACCGTGTCTACACCGGACGTGACATCCGCATCCAGTGTGGACAAAATTTTAAATTATAATGGGTTCTAATGCGTTTCTAATGTCTTTTGTCGTGTCGCATCGCGCCGGTCGCGTCCTGTGTAGACACGGTGTTAGGAAAGTATAAATATCTTTGCGGTATTTAGCAAAACGAATGGTGTTTATCATACTGTTTTAAGCATACAGTATAATGTACAAAAAAGTTGAATTGTCATTCCAAACCTATATGACTTTTTTGTAGAACAAAAAAGTAGAAATTTCAAAGAATGTTGGTAACCAAAGAACTCTGGACCCCATTGACATCCATTGTTTAGACACAAAACCCACTGAGAAATTTGTCAAAATATCTTCGTGTTCCAGAAAGAGTCATACACAGTATTTAAACAACATAAGGCTGTATTACTTATTACAGAATTTTTACTGTTGGGTGAACTATCCCTTTAAGAATCCATATAGACGGTTTCAGCGGCAACAACATAAACAAACGTTGTGTGACACAAACTTAACTTCCGATAGACATCCGCAAAGAATCTATAACTGTTGGGTAGTTTTAATGTAATTGAATAAAAGTAATATACTATAAAATGTTCATATTAATTAATATTAATATAAATTCAATTAAATGAAAATGGATTGTTATATTATAAACAAACACAGACCGGAAGGTAACGTTGGGCCAGCGCATGCATTTGATGAAAACGTCTATACAATTTGGGGTCACCGTATGTTCAGAAACCTTCGAGCATGTCTTTAATACACATCTCCATCACACAAACTCGATGGAAAATGCCGTCCAATGTATTCTGGATAAAAGCCTCATTATTTGTACACTTTAAACTTTATCCAAGTCCAAAGATAACTCTTTGATTCCTTGTGCTGTAGTTTCATTGTCTGTCTTCCCTACAGGCCTCTCTCTCTCTCTCGCTCTTATCCCCGCATCTGGTCCTATCTCTTGCTCGCACACACCTTCTCCATCATTATTTCATCCCGGCTCAATCTCTTCCCCCGTTCTTTCCTATTATAAAGCCCATCACACAGTGAACTGGCTTTCCCGGTGTGAATGAGATCCTGAAGTCATATTGATTTCCCTGGATGTCTATAATATAGGATGTGCCACGCTCTTCTGTTAGCACACTGTAGCCCGTACTGTAGCCCATTTTTGAACCGCCTGTGTAGCGCGCTGTATATTTAAAAGAGAACAGAAACACGGAGAGAGAGAGAGTGAGTCTGAGAAAGCCGAAGTCAGGATTGCTCTGCGGTCATCATCGCTGTATAAATGTGGCTTTTTAATACTGTGACACACTTTGAATTATTATGTAAAAACCTCTCGTTCGCAAAAGCTGAAGAGCGCAGCATTTTAGCTAGCGCTTGATTTCAAGCAGCTGGGGCCACGGGAAGTAGAAAGCTCCCCGTGGAGACTCCCACGCGTTTGGATGGCACACCACTGTATTCAGATCTGGAGAGGTGCTCTGTGATTGGCACCCACTGGGTTTTTCAGCTGTTGTCAGAGGGCAGAGATGACCTCTATGAAAGCCTGGATCCTACAACCAACACACTTGTCTGCTATGTCAGAGGATGAGAAACTCCGATAGTAACAGGAATGTATGCAAGAGGTGAGACATCACTGTAGGTTTGCAAAATGTTCCCATCTTTACTGTCAGTAAGCATTGGCAAAGTTAGTTAATGCAGACACAAAGCCTGATATCAAATTAGCTGCTCTAGTCAGGCATTTTATGAGACATTATTCATTTCAATGTCCCGCCACTCATTCAGGAACAAGATGGTGGAATTAAGAGAGAGATAGAGAGAGAACGAGACTAAAGAAAAGAAAAAGTCTTCACTCCAGCTAATCCCAAAGCCCCAATTAGACGAACAGAGTTGATAATATCGTAATGGAGACCCACAGATTCACATCTAGTCATTTCAGGTCCCCCCATTAAACCTTCCAATGTAGTTAACATTGATTCCGCTCTGGCGCTGCGGAGAGAATGGACTTCATAAAGGAAGACAATAGCTTTTGAATTGGGCTCAGCTTTGACATAATTGCTTCATAATTGCGTAGCAGTGATTTGCATTCACTTTGTGGCCCTTCCCATCAGCCAATTAGATCTGCTTGTTGATTTATGTGTGTGATGATGGGAGCTGATGGCTTTTGTCATGGTTCATATTGATGAGCGCTAAATACCTCAAGGCTTTTCTTTTTTTTGTTATTGGTGGGGGTTCCAGAGGAGAACAGGTTAATGGAACCACAGGAGATAGATTGATCGGTTTGTTAGAAGTCTTGGGTTGAGGAGTTGATTAAGCCATTCTTTGGGAAATATATGAGGCTTGATCTCTGAATTGTTTGTTGAGAGTTTCCTTTCAATTTATAGTGATTATGTGGATTTATTGTGGTGTAAATGAACAGGGTAGTGTGCTTTTATTATGTCAGCCGAGAGACTTTTATTTTGAAAGGATTTATGGTTATTCATTACCTGAATACTTATGAGAACACATCATAGTAGGTGTGTTTATTTCAGCTTTTTTAGAAAAGCTTGTAAATGCAAGAGTTGTAATTCCGTCCGTTGTTTATGAACTACAAATTAATTTACACTGTCAAGATAAAAAATAAAAATAAAGACTGAATGTTTTACTTATTTTCAGCGAATTATAAACAAATACTCATACAGGATATGTGTAACCAAATAAATGTGGCTACATTTATTGGTTAGGCGAATGCTCTGCATGTAAATAGTTTACACTAACTAGAGAAAAAACCTACTTATAGCTGTCTCGACATATTTATCTTGGGTAAGCGAAAGTGTTTTCACAACAAAGCAATTACTTCACCTTTAAATGCAAGGTTTGCTTTAAAAAACCCATATTACTGTCTGCAAATGTGTGTGTGTGCGAGACGTGAATACGGAGGTCGTATAACTCGGCGTAACCGAACACTGAAGTGTGACCAGGGATGTCACTAGAGAGTCCTGCTATACGCTTCAGCCTCTGTAATAAATCATTAGAAGTTTACGCTTTCATGCCATCTCTCCCTGTGTGAATACTCACTACTCCCTTAATTACTTTTAATTGCCTTTTACTCTTTTATTCCAATGCTAATATTCATTTTAAAAGGCATTCGGTAACCCCAGTGCAGTTTTCAGTCGTCTTTCTTGTGCCTACTGGATTTATACCTGTGTGATCATAAAGTGTAATAGTAAAGGTTACTATCAATGATAGAGACTATTAACTTTAGGAGATAGATGTGACTTACCCTCATGTGACTGTCAGGCCGCCACGACTTTGAGGGGACCCCAACTCCATTTGCTGCCCTCTTCAGTTCTGAGCGCATTCATGAGATTGAGGGAAAATGAGGTGAACCTTTCCTCCTGAACTGAGATATCAGGCTCTCTCCGGATACCACCAGGCCGCTGTTCGTTCCGGAGGCCACGTCTAAGAGAAGAGGCGAGCAGATGTGTCAAGGATTGACTGGGATTACAGTTCATCTGCCAAGAACAGCATCCTTATTTGAGATGCAGTGCAATATAAAGCTCGACTGCACTGGGAGAATGGAAACTGAGCTTTTTAGAAGTGGAGTTAGGATGGAGTTTTGGTCTTCTGTATTTTGTGTCTGGCCTGAAGCCTCTGTTCTTTTGCAATTTAGCCCGCTGTGTGCAGTCAAGTACAGTTCAGTTTGGCTGAAGAGTAGAAAGAAAAACGTCAACCTTACGAGTGCTTTCTGGTTTAGTTTTTTTAGTACTTTTTCATCTTTTTGATTTTTAAGGCTAGTTTTATTAAAAGTTCTAACCTTTATGAAAAATATTTTGCAGATGACCATTTGTATCATGGTTGTTTAAAAACAGCCGATGATCGGGGCTGATATATCCCGTCAATTAAAAGAGGACAGAAAATGCGTTTGTGTTCTGTATAGAAAATGTTAAGAAACACCATTAGTTTGATGTTCTGTATTAATAGTCATTATATGTATTAAAAACATAAAAATATTTGATCTTCAGAATCGGCATCTGCAGATATCAGTCTGAATAATCGGCTATCAGTGGAGAAATTTAGTATCGGTGCATCTCTAAAAAAAATATAGTTATACCATGGTAACTTTTCATAAGGTATCAGTATAAGATGAATGAAATAATGAATGAATGATGTAATATTGTATGTAACCTAAAGTACATATTATTGAAATGCATTTATGCTACCTCTGTGCAATTTTAAAAACGTGTTATAAATTATTTTCAGAGTTATGTTACTTTCTTTGAAAGGTTAATTGTAAACGCATTAAGAGTTTTTTGTTTGTTTGTTTATGAACCCAGAACCTTTAAAAAGAATCTGAATCTGAACCATCATTTTTTAATTCCTTTTGATTCTCATCAGGTTGTATACAGATACAGCATTAGGAAGATGACATCAAAACAAGCACAATTTGTTTTCCTCTATTATAACAGTGTTTTATTGACTGTTTCTACAGGCACTACAGTGATGACAATGACGGCCTATGATGCTGATGATCCCAACACAGACAACGCAGTACTGCGCTACATCATCTTGAGACAGTTACCCAACAAACCCTCACCCAATATGTTCTACATTGACCCGGAAAGGGGCGACATCGTCACTGTGATCTCACCCAACCTGCTCGACAGAGAGGTACGGTCTTTCTTCAACTGTTTCTTCTATGTGTAGGGTGACCTTCTGATACATAACAGCTATGACAAGAAACGTTTACTTACATCTTATCTATCTTATTAAAACAATAAGGATGCTGTTTTCTTAGCACTATAAGACAGCTATGTATCTAAGCCTTTCATATCTTATGGCTTATAGTCCCCGTGAACAGGAAGTTGCGATCATTTTTACTTCCATATTCTGACACATTTCAGAGTGAAAAGGAATTCCAAAGGAGAAAATTAGTGGGCGTAGCTCGTGTTTTTCACTGCGCATTGACTGGATGTGTAAAAACAGCTCATTGATTTTGAAATGAAACTGGCAGCAGACTGACAGTTGAATGGGAGGAGTTAACTGATGCTCCGGCCAAGCCGTCTAATTCATGTCATTTGAGACGGATAGTCATTTCAGGGCGGAAGTGCATTTTCAGATTTTAACTGAAGATTATGAGGGTACATTCATTTTAAAAAGAAAATGACCCACATTGATAAGCTATTTACTATAAACGCAGCAATATTTCATGAAAAGAAATGTTTTATTTCACTGGGACTTTAAATATAAAATGTCCGTTTGGCCATTTTTTATATTTTAGGTAGCTGTTTTCTGAAAGCTTCGTGACGCAAACCTTTAACCGAAGAGCACAGAGAACAACAGAAGCTTACTTTTCGAATCAAGCTGTGCAAACAAACAGCTATTCAGAAGCTAGCAGGAGCAAATCTGCCGGGAAAAACAATAACTGTGGTGTGTTTTACTGTTTAAGTATCCTCAAGACCCCTTTAAAACGAGCAGATTAGAGAAGATTCTTCCGCATATTAAAGCAGGGTTTTTAATGTTGTTAGGAGGCGGATGAATGCAGGACGGTGTCTTGAGGACAGGGCATGTTAGCGCCGCATGCTAATGAGCAACTCGAGGCGGCGCGCTCGCAGCTCCTAACCAGAGCGAGACAACAGCATGATTGCTTTTGCTGCGGGGTGACGAATACAGGAACATCAATTCGGTCCGGTACTGGAAGAGGAATATTAGCTGTTGTCAGACACTTAGAGCACGGTTTAATTGAGGTTATACACACTTATCCAGCAGCATCGGCTGTGTCCGACAAGGCCGGTAGAAAGCCTTCAGCTGGAACAGAACGAAAGCGCCATTAAATGAATGTTTGGAGTGTGTGCTTGATTTGTCATTATGATCGAGATGTCATGTACAGAAGATGTCTAAATGGAAGTGTTTATGTGACAGATTTCTTTCTAGTCAGACACACGATGTTGACAAAATCTGCTAAGTTTGTATAAATAAGTGGTGTCCCTGTCATCGTAATATCTTATTGTAACAAGATCCGCCAGTGTGACTCCCATGAGTTCGTGCTTCATGCAGTTGGAATTTCGTACGCATGACAGATGTTTCGCACAAGAAGCTCCAGGGGATTTCAGGTGTGTGAGATGGAGACAGGTGTGCGACGCGTCTGCTACAGTGCGTTAAGTAGTTGAGATTTTTTTGGTAGGATTGCAAATAAAGCTTCGTCTGCCAGCATATTTTCTTTGATGGCCCAGCTGTTTGGTCCCTGAACTTTAAACGTGAGAAACTACTCTCGGGGAATTCAGCCAAATGTGTATTTTTACAAATTTACCCCACATCCAATAGGGTGCTTTAAAATTCAGGCATCTATTTTGTCGCGCTGAATTGAAGTCGATTCACCTCTCTGCGAGTCCCTGAACTCTCTCAAGCGTTAAATCTACTCAAGATATGCACATTTATTTCTTTGATGCCGTTTTTCCTCTCTGGTTTTGTCCCTGACACTGTGGATCAATGGTGGGAGGTAATTTCTCGCAGCTAATAGGTGGAGATGAGAATTGGTTTGAGACTCAGTGTGACGGCAGAGAGAGAGAGAGAGAGAGAGAGATCAATGGCACTTGAATATGGTCTTATACATTTTAGCAAGCATGTGGCACATATCTCCCTTTTTGATGTTGTTGTGGTCACTATAACATTTGCAAATTGTTACTTTTTCGTTAGAAATAAACAAAAATCACTAGCTGCTAATAAGGATTTTTGCTATAAGCCTTCGGTACGAAGTCAGTTGTTTTTATCATACCTAGAGATAATTATGTAAAGTAATTTGCAGTTTTTATGTTGCAAAACAAGGCAAAAAAAGAGGCAAAAGTTATCGATTGCAGATTTAAAGGGACAGTTCTCCTTAAAAATAAAAATTCTTTCATCATTTACTCATCCTCGAGTTGTTTCAGATCTGTATAAATGTATATGTTCTGTTGAACACAGAGAAAGATATTTGGAAGAATGTAGGAAAGCAAACAGTTCTTGGATAGTATTAACTACCATAGTAGGAAAAATTGCTTTATGTATGTCTTTGTTCTGTTGAACACAAAAGAAGATATTTTGAAGAATGTAGGAAAGCAAACAGTTCTTGGTGTCACGGCTGGCGTGGAAAGAACCCAATAGCAGGCAGGCGGTGGTGAAGGGGTTAACACAAAATACTTTAATAATAAACAAAAACACCCACAATGGGGAACAGACAAGGCAACTAAAATATATCTAAAGGTAAACCAAAACTTCCCACGTGGGGGCAAAAACAGCAGGACTAAAAAATAACAAATAACAAAAAACTAAACACGACACAACGTCAAAGACTCAAGGCAAGGAGATAACACGAAGCACAAAAACTTACAAAACTCAGGACGAGAACGAGGTGCATAACACTCGGGCCGTAACATAGAGCACAAGCAACAGGGTACACGAGAACAACCACATACAATGAACGAGCAACAAGACAATGAAACAAGAGGGCATTAAATAGGGAACACAAACGAGGGATAACGAGCGAGGGCAGGTGGGAAACATTAGACACGTATGTTTTTTATTTTTTTTTTTTTTTGGGTTGGGTCTATTTTTTTTTTTTTGTTTTTATTTTTTTGTCAAAAGGACAATAATATGTTTCCCTCCACACATAACCAAAGGCTTTGTCATGGCTCTGCTACAGGACCAAGAAAAACATGACTAAATGAAGCAGAGCCATGACACTTGGATAGTATTAACTACCATATTAGGAAAAATTGCTTTATAAATTTCTTTGTTCTGTTGAACACAAAAGAAGATATTTTGAAGAATGTAGAAAAGCAAACAGTTCTGTGCCCCTTTTGACCACCATTGTAATTTTTCCAACTACGGTAGTCAATGGTGGTGAAGAATTGTTTGGTTACAAGCATTCTTTCAAATATCTTTCTCTGTGTACATGAGAACAAAGAAATGATGTGACTCATCCTCAATGACTCATCCTCAGATACGTACTGAGGATGAGTAAATGATTACAGAATTTCATTTTTGGGTGAACTGTCCCTTTAAATGATGAGAAATTGTCTGGTAAAAAAGCCAGAGCAGCTTGTTTTATGAACTTTAAATGTCCTTGTGCCTCTTTGTATAGTTAAAACTGTGATTTTGGCTTGATGTGTTTGCATTATATGCTATTTCTTTTCATAAAATCTAAGCTGTAAGACTGTGACTAAGAAAGTTGCATCATTTAGATGTTTCTGTTGCATGTTGGCAATAGTGGCAAGTTCAATTTAATCATCACATTTTCTTAGCATTTGTAAAGTTAAGCTATTGAACGCTGTTAGAATGAAATTGCCCCACATGCCCATTTTATTCTGACCAAAATAGGGATGTTAATGTCTAATCGAGGATCGATAATTATTTACTTGATAAAACTTAACAATTGTCGAGCAAGATCATGTGCAAAACACTTGCGCAAATATTATTATATATGAAAATTATTATATTCAGTGGCTTCACTTACTTTTCTTACTGATATATAGTGCCAGTTTATTAAGAAGTGACGGTTGACGAGTTGGATGGAAACGGTGCTTATTCGCAAATGTTTTATGCGATATTCAAATTTTGCGCCTTAGCTAAATTTGCAACTTTGGATGGAAACCCGGCTACTGTCGGGATTGTCGTCGTTTTCCACCGCAATGCTTTCAATGGGCAGCTCAATCAGGTAGGCCTATTTTATTAGAAATGAATCAGCTAATCATTTACCTTAACTGTTACATTTAACTTCTCCGCATGTAATATACAAATTATGTTATCATTTGAGATACGCGAGTCTCAACTGCAGGTCTACAGCAGCAGGTTAAACTTTTGACACATCAAGTACATTCAAGAGTAAAAGCGTGCTTTTCGAATTCTCCAGAATGTCTGTGATATGGACATTAATTTTGTGAAGTAACACACTTATAATAACAAAATATCATATTTTCTTACGCGGACACACGCAAGGAAATTAATAGTCTCACATGCAACTGTTCCAGAATGCGCATCTGAGTTGCCGTTTGATTATTAAAATAAATAATTGTATCTTATGATCCATTACATTTTACACTGCCACTAGTCTTTTATTTAGACTAAGAAATATTGTTATGCTCAGGTGAGGAAACTGGGGTTTTGAATGATATCTGTAGGCTACACCCTGTCATTCCTTGGCTATATATTATACTGCAGTAGAGGAATATTGCCGTAGCCTATTAAAGTTAACGAGTAATCATTAATTGATTGTTAATTTGAATGAAGATCGATTATGGGAATTTGTTTAAATTGACATCATTATTCAAAAATAATTTTGAATGCTTCACAAATGTTTTGGGAGCTTCAAAGAATCTTAAAGATTGCTGTGATAAAAAAATCAAGTAATGTCAGTTAGGCTAGTTCAACTAATGATTTTCCGACACCTCACAAAAACGTCAGGAAAAAAGGTTTTCTCAGCACGCAATCATCCCTCTTGACAGGTCAAGTGTGTCTGTTCATCTCTTCAGATCAGCATGCGTTACTAATAATGTTTGCAGCCTGCCATACGAAACTTCTGGTACGGTACCTGATGTTCCAAAGCCGACATGATTATTCGGGCAGAACTCTGTTGTCAAAAATAGGAACATTACAGACTTTGGGTAAATTAAATTCCTCAATCTGTCAGCTGCACTTGTGGAATATTAGTTTTTCAAAAAACTCATATATGCTAAGCCCAAAAACTCTGGGGTCTGTTCATGGGCACCTGACAGCTGACTACATGCACCTGGCATGGATCAGAGTTTTGTTCTAATGAAGTGGGCTTTATGCATATAAGTGTAATTGTGGGTGCGTTGTGTTTATTTTCGAGATTAAGACTGTGTTTTACTTACAGGCAGGGCTGATTCTGAGACACGGTGGTTAAAATCCAATGATAAAACTAATGGTTATAGCTTCGCCTTGAGCTGCTTGTACAATATGCTGCCAAATCTGCTAAATATATCCAAGTTTGATGCTGTTCTAAAGGAGCTGTCAAAGCAAATAGCAAAATCGATGCATAGTATTTTATTAGGACGGGGAGTAAAGCATGCCCATTTGTCAAATCAATGCGTTTCTCACAAATGGTAAAAGTTGGATGTCGAGTTTCAAAGCACGGACTGAGATTCTGTTTGAAGTTTAGTTTTCTGTTTGGTTTAGACGGACTTGACAGATGGGGAATGGCATGTTCTTGTTGGAGAACCTTCTCAAAGTAACTTCTGTGGTCAGTTTGCTATCATGGGCAACCCACAGTACATCTGCTCCGGGTCTTGGCAATCAGATGCCTGCCACTAGATCAGACGTACGATTGACAGGCAGAGTAGCCCCTTCTTTGTTTCCAGGTCTAAATGACATGGTAGCAGAGTAGATGTTTTAAAATCGATACGCGGTCACAGGGTTCTGGAAGTGCTCTTGGAGTATGTCTAATCATTACAGTCCTGCGTCTGATGAACAGTCAGTGAGCTGTCTAATGCCTACATAGACAGTTGCCTTCTAAGCCAGCGACTGAACTAAAAAGGAATTGATTTGGAACACACTACACTGTAAATCTGCAATTAACCATTTTAAACACACAAATATTCAACCTAATTTCACTGGAAAACCTGTTTTACAAGGTGGTAATTTCTTATGAATTTCTATGATGTGATATTTAAAAACATGAATTTTATTCGAAATTGAAGTTCTAAACGGCACTAGAACGAAAGCACATTATACTAAAACATATGAGTTTGTATTTATATTAACTACCTTGTAAAATGGTTATGATTGTGTGGAAATATTAGGAAAATTTAAGTCAAGTATGAACAAAAAAAAAACTGTTGGGTTAAGTAAGTTTAAACCAAGAGTTGGGTTTGTCCATGTCTGGCAACCCAACATTTTTAAGAGTGCCTACCTGATTTTGTTTGTCAGATATAAAGGTTCTTTTGGTGTCATGTTAAAGTTCAATTATTTGGGTATATATGAAAAGTTTGGTTCCAAAGTGAGATAACTCCATTAACCCCATTGACTCCCATAGTAGGAAAAAATACTTTATCATCATTTTTGTTCTGTTGAACACAAAAGAAGACATTTTGAGGAATGTAGGACAGCAAACGGTTCTGGGGCACTTTTGACTACCATTGTAGTTTTTCCTACTATGGTAGTCAATGGGGGCCAAAATCTTTCTGGTTATAAGCATTCTTCCAAATATCTTTCTCTGTGTTCATCAGAACAAAGAAACTTATACAGATTTGGAACAACTCGACGGTTAGTAAATGATGACAGAATTTTCATTTTTCGGTGAAGTATCACTTTAAGATAGTCAATTACTTTATTTTAGGGTTTTATTGTCACGAATTCGAGGGAAGAACCCAGATGCAGGCAGGCAGTGATGAAGGGGTTAACAGAAATATTTTATTTTTACCAGAAACAAACAAAGGAAATACCCACGAGGGGGTGTCAAAAACAGGAACGAACTAAAACACAAAACTAGAAACCAAACACTACCCTCGGTGGGGCAAAACAAGAACCAAGACACAACGTCCAGGGGCAGGAAAACCAAAAAAAACCAACACGGCAAGGTGAATACTCACAACGGTATAAGCACACGGGACAGGTATACACAGCACATCAAACATAATACAAGAACAACAAGACAATGAAACAAGAGTGCATTTTAAAGGAGAGACAAACTAGGGATAATTACACAGGGCAGGTGGGAAACATTAGACACGGCAGGGAAGCAATACATGAAACGAGAGGGGCGGGGCCAATGACAAGACACGAGAAAACACATGAGATGTCAAAAAAACATAAACATCTCATGGCTTTCTCACATATAACCTAAGGGCTCTGTCCCGATCCTGCCACACGACTAGAAATTCATAAGCAAGAAGGTAGGACCGTGACATTTATTTTGCAAGAGTGATCAGGTTTGTATTTATTTCTTTATTTTACCTTCAAAGCTTGTAGATTTGTTATAAGATCTATCTGCTTGTTAAGTCTGACGTGACGGCCCAGCGCTTCGGGATCCAGCTGATCTATCAGATGCCATAGGAAAATAGCAAAAATGCTAATATACACTCATTGCGTGATGTAAAGCTGCCGAAAACCCCCATCCTTTATCTCCATAATGAAATCACAAACGGCCACACTGCGATTCATTTGAACAAATTATTAAAATATTGATGTTGGAGATTCCGTGAGCCTGGAGCAGTGGCGTAACTTTGTTTTGAAAAGTGGTGGGGACAAAGATGACAAAAAACAATACTTTAATAAATTGTTTCTGTTTATCATATATAGTGTGCGGTCCATCCATTGGCTACACCGCTTTTCGACTGTAGCCCTCACAGTATGTGGTTCCCAAACTGTCATTTGGGAAGGTCACTTGGCTGTTGCGGTGCATTACATGTAAAAACTGTTTATTCCTATGACTAAAAATGTCACGTGTTCATTGGTTTACGCGATTTTGTGCTTGAACACTGGATGCACAATCAAGCGCTGCGAGTGCGGATGATGCACGCATTTTTATACTGGCTGCGTTTCCGAAGTTGCGGCTCACTGTCTTCCGCAAATAGGCCTATAACTAACGAGTGTGAGCAACTGGAGATGGTGAGAAAGCGGCACATCCCGTTTTACATGTTAATGGCCCCTCAAAAAGTGGTGGGGACAAGTCCCACCTGTCCCACCCGCAAATTACGCCTATGGCCTGGAGACTGTAGTGTTTATAAACGTTCACTTAATGTGTGATATGAATAAACAGTGCTCATAAACGGCCGTTTAAGTAATATCCTCCATTGAAATGAGTGGAGCCTTAGACCCGGAAACAGTATATTACGTCACAACTTAACAAGTGGATGGTATAATAATCACAAAATGTGTATTTTGGGATCTATTTTGCAAACATTCATGAATGAAAATAAAGCGTGTTTAAGACACGCATAAACACGTCCACACGCATTCTTCACGCACGCACACACAGAGAGAAACACAATGGACATCCAATTACATCGGGGTCGTAGCATTGTGATTTCCCTCAGTGCTGCCACATTCACCCAGGACCCAACCGGTCTTTCAAATTACAGCTTCAGCCTAGCCTTAACACTCTCCTGCAAAATAGGCTTTTCAGACCTCTCTCTAATCTGATCTCTCCCGTATAATTGAATGTCAGTCGCCATATGAAGATTCTTCTCTGCTCTCAATTAATGAATCATTGTGTTTGGCAGAACGGCTAGACAAAACAGACAGCCAAATATTTACTCCTGCAGGTGGTTCTTGGGTTATTATGTTGTGTCATCTAAATGCAAATATTACAGTGCTGGCGTCAATTGAAAACACTGCATTACTGCATGATTTGATGTGCACTTCAGTGCATAAAAGATATAAACTGTCATTCATTCAGTCATTATTAGGTGGAGATTGAGTTTAGTTGGCTTGGAAATAGGCTTGTGGGTGAGTCTTTTTGTTGCCGCCTGAGTAGCGCTGGGTTGATGGGATGGCCCCAATTGCTTTAAATATGCTTTTCATTTGAACTCCAGAATTCTTTCTGTATATTTATTTATTTTTGCCAGAGGCTTTTTTCCCCATAAGCTCATATTAGAAATTAAATGTATTATGGTCCAAATTTTGCAGTAGCCTACATTTTTCTCCAATGCTGGAAGGCTCTGTCATAGACGTGCATCATTTTTATTGTGGCACATTGTCATTATACACATGATACCAGTCTTCAGACTTTTGCTCTGGGTGGCTGGTTTGACGTTATACTGCCAAGAACAGCACCTATTCCATCAAGCACAGGAGTAAACTGAAGACAAATGTACAGCTTGAAGACAGCAACCCCATCCCACAACCTGACTCAAAACCTAATGTAAATTTCAATAAATATACCAGAGAAAAGTGTCATTCCTCGCTCGCCCGTTTCTCTTTTCCCACCTGTCATTGTCTCCTGCTTGTCTAGTGTGGCCTTATTTTTCACTGCAGTGGACTAATTTAAGAGCAGAAAACCACGTTTACAAGACAATCCTGTAGTCTGAAATCATACACACACATTTTGGTTGTTTGACAGTTGCCCACATAGTTACATTAGGGCAACACAGAATAATGTTTTTGTCATATTTATCATATACAGTATTGTGCAAAAGTTAGTATCTTCACACCTCCAAAAACGTATATCTTTTACTGTCAGTGGAAAATTTCAGGTTAGATTTCCAAACATTCCTTGCATGTACTGTAGTAGGTGTCTTTAAGTGTCTTTGAGACATTCCCACAGTTATTCTGGATTCATTCTTGTTTTTTTCTCCATGGTATAATAGATTGACCATATTTCTGTGTTGTCGGTCTCCCTGAAAAATCTCACTGGATTATAATGTAATGGCAAAAGGAATGTTTAAAAATATAAATGGATATACCATCAGACTAAAGCAAAAGATATAAAAACTTTGTAAATAAGTGTTTTTTTGGGGGGGTGATAATATTATATTTGCGACAGTGGAGCCTTTTTGACATCAAGCCCTCCCATTGTCCAGTTTACACCTTATAAAATATTCTAGCGCTAAATAAGTGTTAAATGAATTAAAAAATAAGCTTTTTTTTCTTATCTTAATTAGAAAAAGCATTTTCTTATTTTAGTTTTAAGTCTTTCCCTTGTATGTTTATTGAGACCTCAATGGAATACAATGAAGTTCATTTTTAAATTTCTTTGTAATTTTTAATGGTACCACTACAGAAAATGTTGATAGAAAGGAGGAACACGTTTTTTAAAACCCCAAATGAAACCTGAGACCTGGTTTCACCAATGAGTTACTTGAAAGTCTGCCAAAAGTTCAGTTAGGGTCTTTATGAAGTGCATAAAGCAGGTGCAGTCCATCTTCAGTGATTAAAATTGGCACCCTCTCTCTCTCTCTCTTCACCCTTCCTCTCTCCTCTCCTCCTCTATCACGCCTCTGTCTACTTGCATTAGCGCGGAAATGAGATTCCACTAATTAATTAGATCTCAGAGTGCTAAAGATGAAGATTACATCCCAATGAAGGTTAGGAGTGTCAATCACTTTTTTTCTCTTGCTGTGGATTCCTGGAGATAAATAGAGCCCCATGGGAATTGTGGGTAGAAAAAAGGTCAAGCTGTTAATCCTTCTCTGTTATTAATTGAGCCTTGCTGACTCCACTCAGTCAATAAAGGTGTGTAACGTCAGAAAGGGAAGGAAAATGGAAATATGAGTACTGTCAATTTCTGGAGGAAGATCTAAAGAAGGGGAAGGGAACGTGTTAGGATATTTTGGGGGATCTTGAGTTTCGTTGATGAGACAGCATGACCTTTGTGAGACACTGACGTTGATTTACACTGTGCACGTCATCTTTAATTCACCTTGATGAACTGAGTGAATGTGAGTTTAGCACATTCAGAAAGAAATAGCCAAATGTCAGTGTTTACTTGAAGAAAAACAGAAAGGAAAATAAATAATGGTTGCAGTTTCTTCTACGGAGACGTGTCCATTCCCGCAAGAGTTATGGGTGCCTAAGTACAGCTAAAGTACCCTTTAGCTCTGATGTTCAGCTCCTTCGCTTCTTCTCTTGACTCATAAAGGTGAAACAGAGTTTCATTGCCCAACTGTGAGCTCCACCAAATCCTTCACATCCTCACAGACAGGTCAGCATAGAGACATCCAAAATAAATGCACTGACTTTGCACTATTGAACTTGCCAGGACTTGGCAGCAACCTTCTAAGTTTAAAATATGCATCTTTTATTTTACTGGCAAAGAGCTGGGAGCAATCTAAGCTCAATCTGTCCCCCGAATGGCATAATATAATGGGCAATTGTCGGCATTTATAAGGAACGAGCAGGTGGGAGTTAGCCTCTTCGTATCTCAAGAAGGTTCCAAATGTCTCCAATTACCGCACACCCTTAAGATGTGGAAGGAAATGGAAGTGGGTATTATAAATATCGCTGTCTGGCTAGTAAAAGTGTATTGGTGTTTTATTGGGGCTGTAAAGTTGGCCCACGCCTGAACAGAGGAGGATAAAACAGAGAGACCTGAAGTGGGACATATTGTCTGAGTGCAGAAGAAAAAAGTCTGGGTTGAGGTTGCAGCTGCATTGCTACTTTACTTTACTTTACTTTACTTTACTTTACTTTACTTTACGAAGTGAGTTTAGCACATTATAATATAATATATTATATTATTTTGTATTGTATTGTAATGTAATGTGATATAATGTAATGTAATACAACATAAAACAATACAATACATTACATTATATGTTTTTAATTAATTAATATTTATTTATAATTATATTCTATAGCTCTTACATTATCTGACATTTTACTATGGGGTTTGCCATTTTTGCAGTATTTTGACTAGCAATAAACAATGCTAAAATCCAATAAATAATACTGAATTGACTTCTGAAACTTTAGCGAACGCCGTCTTACAAATAGGAGCAGGATCAGACTTACACCTTGTCTAAACCGGACGCAGCGCAATGCGATGCGACACACAGCTTGTTCCAACGGGATTGTCACGCCGTGTCCAGTGTGGACAAAATTTATAATTATAATGGGTTCTAATGCGTTCTGTTGTGTCTTGTCGCATCGTGTCACATCGCGCCGCATCCGGTGTAGACGTGGCGTTAATTCCTGAACATGGTTATTGGCTTGACTGATCAATTTACTAATCCCACCCAAAGAAACCCTCACCTCCCAACCCACGCCCTGTTCCCCAGGCATTAAGATTCATGTTTTCTCAGATGGTTGTGTGGGTTGAGATAAGAACAGGACGCGTTCTCTGTGCAGACAGGAGGACGGAGAGGTAATGAAGTGAGTGATGAGTTTCTCTTCTCTTTGACTGAGCCTCGGGTCAGAGATCGCCCGGTGTCCGCAGAGAGAAAGTGAGTGAGATACAGCAGGAGAGAAAGAGGGATCATTCTTTTTTCATTTATCACTCTGACGGGTTGACACATGAGGAGACGGAAAGAAGGATGCGGTCAGATCTGATCGTGGTGAACGGGTCACCAGTCGCGCTTCACACCAGTAATAGGGTCCAGAAGGAATGTGTGTTTTTACACCGAACACAGCGATTGACGTTTTGTTCAGGTTGTGCTATCATTGTGTTATTTGTCTGTGCCACCTATTTGTAATGGTGCACGGTTTGAAACACTGCAGCTGATGGGGCCAGGGGTGTAAAGTACTTGAGTAATAATACTTCATTACTATGCTCAAGGGATGTTTTGGAGAAGTACCTTATTTGAGGACAATTGAAACCAAAGGCTTTTATTCTAGCATTCTTCATTGTATTTACAAGGCAAAATGATTCTTTTTACTCATTACAATTGCATTTAGCACAAGTGCATTTTTGCAGGTCATTATATCTGAATCTTTAACTTTTTGTCTGTTTTTACAGAGCCTACAAGCTTATTAAATTGTGGTTGTAGTTGAACTTGTTATTGCTGTCGTATCTAACGTTTTGTATCCAAATACAGCTTAGACCAAAATATATGTCATTTCGCATGTTTGATTTGTAAGTTTCTTAAAGTAGAAAACCACAAACACACACTTGTAGTTGATAATGCTTTAACTGTGTTGCATTTTGTCTTTATTTTAATGCAGTTTGTGAGCCAGCACAGGGGTAGTTAATGATGTCATCAGTGCTGTGATGACCATGATGTAATCACTTTATTGTGAAATGTGTTTTGTGTGAATGCAGTGCAGCCCACACAGAGGTAATCAGAAGAGAATGCTGATGATGTCATTAGTGATGTAGTGATGATGACTCATAAATCAGTTCACTGTATATTGCTACATACTTCTGTATGGGAGCAATGTGCTACCTTGTTTTTGTACGTTTTCCTTGCTGATGATAGTGCTGACAGCTGGAGGCATCTGTAGCTATGGGCTATTTTGTCTCTCTGCCAGGATTTACAGCAGTTCTAAAAATGTGGAGCTACTATGCTGGATTCAAAAGTGGCAATGTACACAAACATTTGGCAGAGATGGTTTGTTATGTCAGCAGTGTATGTGTGTGTGCATAGCTATAATTTGAGGACAAATTTGTACCCAAAAGTCAGCAAAAAATGATAAATTTGAGCAAAACCATTTCCCGTCCTTTGGGAATGTCCTTGTTTGTAAAAACATTTGAAAAATATAACAAATGTAGGTCTTCTTTTAGGGTTAAGGTTAGAGTGTGGGTTACGGTATAGTATTTATAGCCGTGTATAAAACAATAGAAGTGCATGGGATGTGCTTATTTAGATCAGTAAACATATTATTTATTTATTAAATAATCATTTGAGTAAATATTACTAACTGTAAAGTCATTCAAATACATCACAACTTTAAACCATTGTATTATGAATTCTTCAAAACGTTTTTGTCAAGCCAAAGGCGCTATTGGGGTAATCACTCTTGTGAACTTTTTATAGACAACAATAATAGCGCATCCTGGTGTCAAAGAATTTCATGAATATGCATAATACAGAAAAATTACATTAAATGCATTTAAAGAAATGTCAGAGGTTTTCCCTAGAAAGTTTTGGGCTTCGGTATAGATTGTGTTTTACTGCAAGGTGCTAAATTATTGATTTGGTTTTCCGTGTCATTGATCACAGTCACAAATCAGGACAAATGTGTCTCACAGAGGCACATTAAAGTGGCAGAAAATAAAACTAAGGGAGATAAGTAGGTCCAGATGGAATAAGGAGCCCTTGAATCATGAGTGCTTGTGGATGACTGATGGCATGACACTTGCAAAAATACCATGGAGACCTTTTCAAAATTCAAAATTCCTAAAACAATCTATTGGCGTGGGCAGATAGACTTTATCAGTTTGTCCAAAGGAGCCTGTGAAAGGGCAGAGGAGGGATGGCAAAAGAGACAGTAGATGTTTGGTCATTGGAAGTCTGCTGGGGCTCAGGGCTGCAGTGAAACCACATAGAAACTCCACAGTGCCATTTATCTAGTGAGAGCCATTGGCATTTGCCAAATGGATAATGTTACCCTTCATTGTTGTCTCTCTCTTTCCCGTTTCACCCTTACTAATTTCCTCTCGGGCAAATATAAAAACACTGCAGTCCTGTCCTGAATTGACTCTTTACAAAACAGAATGTCTGCTTATCTTCAATTCATGCCTGTACGTGTGTCGTGTAATGCACTTCTCCATCATTTGATGCTTATTTGATAAATGACCACTTCTGTGCTTGCTATAAATAGCACAACATTAATTTTGGCAAGCAAACAGTGCTGACTTGTGTATATAATGAGCCTGAATTTACATAGAAAAGAGGCATGTTTAAGAGTGACAGTTTCAATGTTTACAGTGTCGTGTTGTTTCAGCAACACACAATTAATTAAACCAGATTATGGGTTATAGCAAATAAGGGACTGCAGTTCCACACATAGGAGTTGCAAACACTTGCAGTAAATTCGCCCTTTTGTAACCTCTCAGTACTTCCATTATTTAATTGATTACGGGCACGTATTTTTTTTAAAGCTGACCATTTGTGCTTGATGGAAAATCTGCAATTTCTGATAAGCATTAATATTTATTGCATTTAAAGTCTAATAAAGACTCTTATTCACCATAAACCAATAAGATCTCTCATAAGTCCCGTGCTGCGTAAGTCAATCGATAACCACAGACCTGTCAGTTCATAATTGGCAAAAATGAGTGCAGAAATGAGCTGATCTGGCAGAATTGCTCCAGTGCCGTTGCCCGTTTGATTCAAATAGAAGTAGCGCAGCTTCTACCCATTACTGTCACGGCAGGCAACTAAGGCACATTACAGGGCTGTCCAAAATATTCACAGCGCAATAAGTGCTCCATATAATTTTGACAGTTCAAAGGGCATGCACAGGGCAGGCGTGAGCCGGCTGCGTCTCGGAGGGTGAAATTTGCACGCTTTCTTTGCCTTTAAAGGCATTCGTTATCCTTTTAACACAGGAGCCAGTGCCTGGGGCTTCTCCGCAGGGTCTGCAGAGGTGATGTTGAAGGAGGGCGACCTCTATTATGGCTTTTACTGCCTATATATCTCTTTATAGTGGAAAGATGCTGAAGCTTTGTGTCTGTCTGTCAGTTCCAGATCCGTGGCATAGTAAAAGCTGATCTCACATCAGCTCAACCGAGCAATTTAACCAGGTCCGATTTGTGCTTGCGAGAATGCAAGCGAGACCATCTGGACGTTAAGGTCAACAAGAAATGAAAATTGACCTTATTACTTTCTTAACAGCAGGTTTGGCTGGTATCCCCTGCTGGTGGATGATGTAACTACATGACTACATGTGGGCAAACACATCCTGTTTCACTCATACAGCACATTAAAAGTGAGTTTGGTTGTGAATGTTGATTTAGCAAATGAATAGCAAACGAACAACACAGCTTTATATTTCCAAGTGAAGATAAAGGTGATAGATGCCACTGTTTTGGGCCGTTCTGCTGTAGCGTTCACTTTCTGTGTACCGCTTCTTAGAGTGGAAGATTAATGCTTGAGACATGCTCGAGTTGTGCTAGTGAGTACAACGGCTGTGATCTCTCAGCGCGGTACACGAGCACTTTATTGACTGTTCTGACCTTGGGTGATCCTTTTCACTTCTTGTCGTGCTGTAAAAAATGTGTACAAAGTAATATGAATAGTTGCTTCGAAAGTTCAAAAAAGGTCGTAGGAGGTATTACACTGGATTGCAATATACGGCACATATTAGAAATTTCATCTTTTATTTCTTACAATTTCATAATGTGTGTTCAGGCAGCAGGCTTTTATTTCATGGAAGCAAAATCTCCGAGCAGGGTTGGTCTAATCACTTGACCTCACTAAAACTTAGAAGACGCTGGCCCGCAAGAGAGATTTCATAAATCACTTCGTAATATCAGAGAGGGCAAAAGAAAATCCACTTGTTCTCTCTATCTACAGTTGTAAACTACAGATGCTACAGACCTGTCTGTCCTTTTCCAGCAATAGGTTGATGCAAGACTGCTGTGTTCCTGAAGCAAATCATATAAAAGATCTACTCAACATTTATCAAATCCATAATCGAAATGGAGCTTACAGCTTGCCTTCAACGCCTTAACTGAGGAACGCCACTACACCATAGATCACAAGTGTCATTTTGTGCTTTTGATCTCGAGGTGATGTTCATCTGTGGAGGTTTAAAGTAATCTTTTGGGTTCAATATAAGTTAAGCTGTATTGACAGCATCTGTGGCATGCTGTCGATCACCACAGCGAGAAATTCCCATACCTCGTGTAAAAACAAACAAAAATTTGTGATGGCAGTAATGCATTAAATGTACGAGGCAGGGCATTCCAGAAGATTTAAAGGGATAGTTCACGCAAAAATAAAAAGTCTGTCATCATTTACCGTTATGTTGTTTAAAACATGTATGTGACTCCTCCTTCTGTGGAATACAACAGAAGATATTTTGAGAAATGTCTTAGTGGTCTTGTCATACATTGAAAGTCAAATGTTGTTTGGTTACCGACGTTCTTCAAAATATCTTCTTTTGTGTTCTGCTGAAGGAAGAAATTCATACAGGTTTGGAATGACATGAGGGTGAGTAAATGTGCTTTATGTGTAAAACGAGCTTATGTGGCTTGTATACTTTTGTATTAGTTCTGTACTTCCATGATAAATGTTCGCTGTTTGGGCAGTTGTTGAAAATATTATTTAGCAGTGCCCAAAAATATAAATGTATGTACCCACCTTCACGTTTAACCAAACCTGTATATGACTGAAAGCCTCACTCACCATTCACTTTCATTGGATGGAATAAAATAAAAGCATCAACATCCGTGCCCCATTGAAGGAAGACAAATTTAATTACAGAACTTGTGTTTTTGGTTGAACTAATCCTTTAACTACTGTATAATATTATGAATTACATAAACTTTCCCTCATTCAATCTGAAGGCAAAGACCCAGAGAAGCTGAGCTTGTATTAACAATGTGTGAAGCATTAGCGTTTACAGTGAATCGCAGCTGTGTGAATATTAGAATATTGTTGTGAAGAGGGTCCATTACCCTCTTTCCCCATTTACATCAGCTGTGCCAAAAAAACACCCCAGTTTTCTCATCCCCTTCGTCTGTTACAGTTTTAACATAATAAGTCACATAAGCACCGTGATACGTTTACAATAGCTCTTGTTTGCTTAAAACCGAGCATGTCAAATTTGCATGTTTGATTGCCTTAATGCCTCTTAAAAATAAAATAAAATTCATTTATTATTTTTCTTTTTTAATTAAAAGCTTGTCAAGCTCTCTTGAGAATTACCGGTTCATGTGTTCGGGAAAAGGGAAAGCCGATCAAATGAGGTTGTATTGCCAGAATTGTGTAGGTTATTTCCAAAAGCATTTTATTTAGTTATAACTGTGTGCTTTTACTGGTCAAAACAGATTGCAGTTAAATAATGTTTTAAACTGTATTTTCGATCTGCTGTTTTGTTAATCCCCTTTGCATTTTTAATGGTTTTAATAAAATAACATTTTAGAATAGTTTAAAATTCATGTTGATGTTCTGTCAGGGAAGTGAAGGACTCTGAAATGACTTTTTTAAGTTGACATTACCAAGGTCTCACAAAGGAACAGTTCACCTAAATATTTAAATGATGTCATCATTTATTCACCCTCAAGTCGTTCCAAATCTGTATAAATTTGTTTGTTCTGATGAACACAGAGAAAGATTTTTGGAAGAATGCTTGTAACCAAACAGTTCTTGGCCACCATTGACTACCATTTCAGGAAAAATTGCTTTGTAAATTTCTCTGTTCTGTTAAACACAAAAGAAGATATTTTGAAGAATGTACAGTAGGAAAGCAAACAGTTCTGGGCCACTTTTAACAACCATTGTTATTTCCCCTACGATGGTAGGAGTATAGGAGTAGTCTGCTGACTCTGGAATGGAAAGCTTACTATCAGCTATCCATTCAGGTTTGATGTATAAAATCAATCCCCTTCACTTTTCACACTGAATATGCTGTTTCTAAATCTCACATTACGGAGGTAAAATCGGTTTTGTATGTGGTTTCATTCTGAAGGTGGCCTTGTGACCACTGCAATATGATATTATCCATTATTAGGCACTCCACTTATTTGGAGTAAAAATGTTAATTATGTACAGTTTTTAACAATAATTTCTTTAAGCCAACGAAACAAATAGCACTTATCAAAGTCTAGCGTTACAGTAAGTCCTTCAGGAAGTGCTTTAAAGAGACAGTGGAAAAAGTGACTTTTCGTGTAGATGACAACACAGTAGAGTAGAAAACATGTAAATGTACAGTGTAAGCCAAGGGCAATTATTTGAAGTTGTCTTTATTCGTTCTCTTTTCATCAGGGCCAGGCTAAGCAGATGATCTGAAACGGAAAATGTGCCTAATTGGTTATGTTCTGGCTTTAGATGTGGTGTAATTGGTGGACCATTATGAAATGTTCATGGCTGGCATTTAAACACAAAAGATAACACATTTATCTTTCCATGCTCACATGCTGGATGCTGCACTCTCCGAATCAGAGGATTACTGCATGGTTTGAATCTACAAGATTACAAACAACTCTTTTTTTATTATTAGTATTGTCTCAGGTTGCATCGTATAAGTAACATTACAATCATTGAAGATAGATTTATCTGAAGCATTACAGTTCTCTGAAAGCTAAGACATAACAGCTGTTATTTATGTGCTGTAGCATCAAAAGTGGCGTTTATGACTTTGGCAGCGGTGTTTATTTTGTGTATCCTATGTCTGGCTGACTGTTCAAACTGACTGGGTCCTGCGTGTGTGTGTGCGTACACACATAGACATAAGAAATACCTAGACCGCTTGTTGGTTGCTGGATCGTATGTCATCGGGCCGCCATAACAGGGGTGGCAACCTTCAACTATTGTACAAACACATGCAAGTAAATGGTGGTGCTGCGATTTTTCTGGATAAAACACTATTTCTCAACCTATTTCAATACTTTACGACTTACATGGAGTACATGAACGTTTCGGCTCCAGTTATCGACGGTTAGAGTTAAAAAATATATATTGTCATAAGGAATTGTTAAAACTCACGCTTGTCAAGCAATCGTTTTGCTTATTTTTAGTTGAATAATTGTGCAAACATCGCTAATGTCATATAATTTAAGGTAAATGAAATGCACATGATCAGAACATAGTTCTTTCACTTTGAAATATTAGGAAAAAATGAAATGATGAGTCTCATTGATTACGTTATGCTATATCACACTATTTATAATGTACGATTGTATTATGTGTATGACATAAATCTTTTACTTTTGTGACTGTTTTACTGAATCCATCGGGGACAACCTTTTCTGTTTTGGAGTGTATTTTAGCTTCTGACCTGGAACTCAAGAAAAGCTCAAATTATGACAGGAAAAGCTATTTCCGCAATGAAAAACGTAATCTTTCAGATGTAATGTAAATTAAATAATATTTCATTGGATGTTTTGTTTTATGATTCAAATAAAATGCTTCTCCGTACCATCTCCACAATTTATTCTCGATTAATTCTTGAACATGTTGCTATTTTCATTTATTTTGCTGTTGTTTCTCTTGCATAGTTGTATCATATTACTCGACATGTTCTATCCAATGTATTTCCAAGAAAAACAGGCACACATAATGAATGTTTAACAATTTTCTATGACAACGATAAATTTTTTTAAGTCTAAATATTGAGATTTTAAGTATCTAGAGACATGATGTATTTGTGCTGCACGTATATCCTAAACCATTGACATGTGTTAAGAAATGTAAATGTTATTGTGCTTTTAATGCCGAAAAAAGCGCAGCTCCCCCGTTTACATGCATTTGTTCATGCTATTCCAATATGGCAGTATGTCTATGCATGCGCATGCTTGTGTGTGTGTAGTAAGAAGAACCGGAGTTGTGTCCAGAGGCGCTCCAGCACTTTTGACTTTCATTAGAATCACAGAGGGAACTTTTGTCCTTCATATCACTTCCAGCTGAGCCAAATCAACTCCAGCAGAACATTAGCATACGATGGACATACATTAAAACAAATTTGGCTACTATATTCACTTTCAGCCCATCCTTTAGGTCTTTCTCAATCCTTTTTAGCATTTCACTGATGCTGTGTTTGGTATTTACCTAAATGACAATCAAGGGGCGAATCATATTTGTCGAAATCATTCTTATTAGGGGTTCCTTAAAATTGTTTATTGTACGCACCCCTGCTGAAAATTTGCATGTGTTTGCATAGGGAAATTCAGCCAAGTGTGGGGCATTAGCATGAGACGCTTCATTAAATATTCTCTCATCAAGGGGAGCGTTTTTTCCCTCGTTCGTTTTCTTTTTCGCTACGGTACAAATAGCTCGTAATCAGCCATGATGACATTTCGCGGCAATTACGGCTTTGCTGTTGACACTTTCCTGAGGAGTTCCGCAGATGGATCGTGCCATTTTAACACTTTGCCTCCCTTGAGGAAACCGCAGCGGCGGCGAACTGTTTCGAATCAAAGGTTTCGTTATTAATCAGGGCTGTATTCTTCTCGCTCAGACGTGTTCGTCTCTCACCTGCACAAATTACACATTATTCAGGTGCGCGTTTGCATTTTAATGTGCGTCTGGGCATAATTATTTGTGGAGACAGGTAACAGGTGTGTACAGATTCGCTTGCCTTTTAAATACAACTCCATTAGGAGCAGCGTTATTAAGGGATACTTCACCCAAAAATGAAAATTCTGTCATTATTTACTCACCCTCTTGTCGTTTCAAACCTGTATGACTTCCTTTCTTCTGCAAAACACAAAAGGAGATATTTTGAAGAATGGTGGTAAACGAACATCGACAGTACCCATTGACTTGCATTGGTTTTGTGTCCATACAATAGAAGTGAGTGGGTACCGCCATTGTTGGTATATTTAGAGAGAGAGAGAGATGAGTTTATCTCGTCCATCCTGCTCTCTTTATTACTGACTTCCCTTCTCCCTCTTCACTTCGACTTGCTCTTTCTCACTTTGTCTCAATCTGTGGCGTTTGTTTATTCTGTCTCCTAAGCCGATTGTTCTCTGGAGGGAGAGGGCTCACACATAGAGACTCGGCCTGAAATAGGCTCCAGACGGCAGGCCCACTTTAGTACTCGGTGTGGGGTCTTGGCTCCACTTTCGGTAGCTGCTATCTGCTGCTGGAAGGCTGTCAGAAAAGAGGAGGCTTCTTTTGGAGTCTTTTATCTGTGGAAGTTCTGCCCAAAAACTCCCAAAGCCTTTTACTGCTGATCTCCAGGAGAGATGGTTACTCCTTTTCCGAGCCTCCCACAGGAATGGAAACTGTTTAATTCTGGTTGTAACTTGGATTATTTAAGCAGTGCTGTTTAAAGGCCTGTTCTGTATATTTATGGTCGTAGTTATGAACCTAATTATTAGTTTTGCACAAGGTGCACAAGGTTATGTCTACCATCATTTCCGATCCCACTGGAATGGGAGGCGCAGATGTAATGAAACCTCACGCGCAATTTAATAGAATTAAAGTATGCACGCACAAGCCTAGCACTTTAATATGCCTGTTTTTTCATGTTTAATGAACAAACTGTGCCAGTAAAACATCACACATTGGCCCTCTAAAACACACAAGCACAAACAAAGGTGTGTACATATATATATACAAACCCGATTCCAAAAAAGTTGGGACACTGTACAAATTGTGAATAAAAACAGAATGCAATGATGTGGAAGTTTCAAATTTCAATATTTTATTCAGAATACAACATAGATGACATATCAAATGTTTAAACTGAGAGAATGTATCATTTTAAGGGAAAAATAAGTTGATTTTAAATTTCATGGCATCAACACATCTCAAAAAAGTTGGGACAAGGCCATGTTTACCACTGTGTGGCATCCCCTCTTCTTTTTATAACAGTCTGCAAACGTCTGGGGACTGAGGAGACAAGTTGCTTAAGTTTAGGAATAGGAATGTTGTCCCATTCTTGTCTAATACAGGCTTCTAGTTGCTCGACTGTCTTAGGTCTTCTTTGTCGCATCTTCCTCTTTATGATGCGCCAAATGTTTTCTGTGGGTGAAAGATCTGGACTGCAGGCTGGCCATTTCAGTACCCGGATCCTTCTTCTACGCAGCCATGATGTTGTAATTGATGCAGTATGTGGTCTGGCATTGTCATGTTGGAAAATGCAAGGTCTTCCCTGAAAGAGACGACGTCTGGATGGGAGCATATGTTGTTCTAGAACTTGGATATACCTTTCAGCATTGATGGTGCCTTTCCAGATGTGTAAGCTGCCCATGCCACACGCACTCATGCAACCCCATACCATCAGAGATGCAGGCTTCGGAACTGAGCGCTGATAACAACTTGGGTTGTCCTTGTCCTCTTTAGTCCGGATGACATGGCGTCCCAGTTCTCCAAAAAGAACTTCAAATTTTGATTCGTCTGACCACAGAACAGTTTTCCACTTTGTCACAGTCCATTTTAAATGAGCCTTGGCCCAGAGAAAACGCCTGCGCTTCTGGATCATGTTTAGATATGGCTTCTTTTTTGACCTATAGAGTTTTAGCCGGCAACGGCGAATGGCACGGTGGATTGTGTTCACCGACAATGTTTTCTGGAAGTATTCCTGAGCCCATGTTGTGATTTCCATTACAGTAGCATTCCTGTATGTGATGCAGTGCCGTCTAAGGGCCCGAAGATCACGGGCATCCAGTATGGTTTTCCGGCCTTGACCCTTACGCACAGAGATTGTTCCAGATTCTCTGAATCTTTGGATGATATTATGCACTGTAGATGATGATAACTTCAAACTCTTTGCAATTTTTCTCTGAGAAACTCCTTTCTGATATTGCTCCACTATTTTTCGCCGCAGCATTGGGGGAATTGGTGATCCTCTGCCCATCTTGACTTCTGAGAGACACTGCCACTCTGAGAGGCTCTTTTTATACCCAATCATGTTGCCAATTGACCTAATAAGTTGCAAATTGGTCCTCCAGCCGTTCCTTATATGTACATGTAACTTTTCCGACCTCTTATTGCTACCTGTCCCAACTTTTTTGGAATGTGTAGCTCTCATGAAATCCAAAATGAGCCAATATTTGGCATGACATTTCAAAATGTCTCACTTTCAACATTTGATATGTTATCTATATTCTATTGTGAATAAAATATAAGTTTATGAGATTCGTAAATTATTGCATTCCTTTTTTATTCACAATTTGTACAGTGTCCCGACTTTTTTGGAACCGGGTTTGTATATAATGACAAGAAAATGAAACAAAAAGTATGCAAACATGCTAGCAACAGACTCAAGTTTGTGGTTATGGGTGTGCATGTCATATGCAGTGTCATGCCAGTCATGCCAGACTTGGGGCATTCTCTTTCAGCCCAGGAAGACACAGGCCTTTAGAAAACAGTGTTTTTATATTCGCATTACTTCTGATACTCATGCTGTAGAGTAGATATGTTGTCACATGTGATGAATAATGTAGCTACAGGGGAGGAAATTCAATATTTGATAGATATAAGATAGGTGAGTGTCCTTCATGTTATAGATGTTGCCAGCATGCTTGATGCTTGCTCTGAATCAAAGATGAAATGCATGTTACTGGTCCTACTCGCCTCGCTCTGTGCGCGCCTCGAACCGGCGTCGGTCCGGATGGGAGACGGGCACTCTAACGAGGAGGCTAAAGACCGCAGCCTCTAGCGTCTGTCGCTAGAGCGTCTGTTGGTCGGGGAGTGAGGTTTACCTTGCACAGCACTCTCTCGCTGGCCTCCGTTACACTTGAATCAAAGATTACGCTCTGAATCAAAGATTAAATGCATGATCAGAATTGGATATAAATGTAGTGTACCTGGTATTTATCACTAGCTGTAATGTCAGTAAGTGAAGACTTACCTTGATTTTGACGATCTGTTTAAAGGGAATAGGTTGATGAATGATGCTTTTGAGGAAGATCTAATAACTGGATTTCAGTCTGTCAGGTTAGTGGCATGAAAGCTGTGAAGGGATTTTCAATGTCTTCTTTGTTATGTGCGTACGCGTGACAGTACCTTTTTTCAATTTCACTGGTTAATACGAATGTTCTGTCAGTACCAACAAGAAAGTTGTACGTGTTGACTTAAAGTGATAGTTCACCTAAAAATAAAAAGTCTATCATCATTTATCCCCCCTCGTGTCATTCAAACCTGTTCGAGTCCTTTTTTATGTGGAACACAAAAGAAGATATTTTAAGAAATGTTTTGTGTTCATAAAATGGAAGTTAGTGGTGTCCAATGTTGTTTGATCACAAACATTATAAAAAATATTTTCTTTTGTGTTCTACGGAAGAAAGTAAGTCACAGAAGTTAGTAATGACAGGAGGGTGAATAATTGAAGAAAAAACGTTTGTTTGAACTATAGGCTACCTGTAACCCGCAAATACTCTCAAATGACAGAAAATAAAGCATCCTGGCTTCCTTGGTCTCGGTGGAAACCAGCAAAACCAGTGTTAGTAAGCAGATTAATCTGTCTCAATCAGTAGCATAGAACAAATCCCCCCATCCCTTAGGGACCTGCCCCCCCCCCTTCCTGGCAATGTAACTGCTCCCCGGTGGTGGCAGTTTGCCTTTGATCTGTGTTAATCTAATTAACGGTTAAACAGCAACACCTGTGCTCTTCAACATAAGTGCTGCTGTCACTTCCCAGATGGGCTTTGATGGCCATGATGAAACACCCTCCCACTGTTCCCCCTCCCTATATCCCTTGCTCTTCCCTTCCACTTTCTCATCTTTTACCCCCTTCATCAGTTTCATGGGCCGGGGTGTAATGGGGACTGTTTCCTCCCTATTACTGGACGGTAATTGACAGCGATTAGTCTGTGGTTGGACGATGCACTTGATTAGATTAGCCAGACTCTTTTTCTGCTCCGTTTCTTCAAACCCTGAAACCCCAACCTTGACCCCAATTAGCCTCGCACGCGTCAGGAGAAGCAGCATCTCTCCAGCTTATCATCAGTTTGTTAATTTGGCTGATGAGACGCTGTAAATACTGCCGGTGTAAGAGGGTGTTGAGAATTTGAGCTATAAATCTTTCTCGGAGTGCAAGGTGTCTGAAAACACAGTGTGACTGCAGTCAGAAGCATGGCTTAGTGGTTAGTTCTTTGTGCTGTGACAGAGTTCAGATCTGGTTTGCACAATTTTCCAGCAGCATTTCTGCATCTTTTCATTATTTTCATATTTCATGGCTTCTCTCTGTTTTCCTCTGCCTTCTAGACCACACCGGGTTTTTTTCCCACATCTGGTAAAATGTAATATATAGTATATATATTTATATACAGTATATACACTCACCTAAAGGATTATTAGGAACACCTGTTCAATTTCTCATTAATGCAATTATCTAATCAACCAATCACATGGCAGTTGCTTCAATGCATTTAGGGGTGTGGTCCTGGTCAAGACAATCTCCTGAACTCCAAACTGAATGTCAGAATGGGAAAGAAAGGTGATTTAAGCAATTTTGAGCGTGGCATGGTTGTTGGTGCCAGACGGGCCGGTCTGAGTATTTCACAATCTGCTCAGTTACTGGGATTTTCACGCACAACCATTTCTAGGGTTTACAAAGAATGGTGTGAAAAGGGAAAAACATCCAGTATGCGGCAGTCCTGTGGGCGAAAATGCCTTGTTGATGCTAGAGGTCAGAGGAGAATGGGCCGACTGATTCAAGCTGATAGAAGAGCAACTTTGACTGAAATAACCACTCGTTACAACCGAGGTATGCAGCAAAGCATTTGTGAAGCCACAACACGCACAACCTTGAGGCAGATGGGCTACAACAGCAGAAGACCCCACCGGGTACCACTCATCTCCACTACAAATAGGAAAAAGAGGCTACAATTTGCACGAGCTCACCAAAATTGGACAGTTGAAGACTGGAAAAATGTTGCCTGGTCTGATGAGTCTCGATTTCTGTTGAGACATTCAAATGGTAGAGTCAGAATTTGGCGTAAACAGAATGAGAACATGGATCCATCATGCCTTGTTACCACTGTGCAGGCTGGTGGTGGTGGTGTAATGGTGTGGGGGATGTTTTCTTGGCACACTTTAGGCCCCTTAGTGCCAATTGGGCATCGTTTAAATGCCACGGCCTACCTGAGCATTGTTTCTGACCATGTCCATCCCTTTATGACCACCATGTACCCATCCTCTAATGGCTACTTCCAGCAGGATAATGCACCATGTCACAAAGCTCGAATCATTTCAAATTGGTTTCTTGAACATGACAATGAGTTCACTGTACTAGAATGGCCCCCACAGTCACCAGATCTCAACCCGATAGAACATCTTTGGGATGTGGTGGAACGGGAGCTTCGTGCCCTGGATGTGCATCCCACAAATCTCCATCAACTGCAAGATGCTATCCTATCAATATGGGCCAACATTTCTAAAGAATGCTTTCAGCACCTTGTTGAATCAATGCCACGTAGAATTAAGGCAGTTCTGAAGGCGAAAGGGGGTCAAACACCGTATTAGTATGGTGTTCCTAATAATCCTTTAGGTGAGTGTATAATTCTATAATATATATATAATAAATATACTCTAATATTTTTATATTTCTTATATATACTTTATTATATTCCAAATTATTTTATATAAAATGTACTAATGTTAGTATATTATATACTTTTTTTGGTTCCAAAATGAGATAACTCCGGGTTTTTTTTATCTTGTTTTTTATTGTGCATTACAATTAATATCAATCAAACTGCAGTTGGTTTGTTTTGTTTGAAGTCATAATAACTCAAAAAATACAGCTAACTAACACAATAAAACAATAAAAACATGATAACATAAAAAAAACGTCTTGGTTACGGATGTAACCTCAGTTCCCTGATGGAGGGAACGAGACGTTGTGTCGAGCCGACAGATGGGGTTCACTCTTGAGAACCTATCAACTTCTGACTAGTTTAGAAAAGGCCAATGAAATTGGCAAATGAAATTTGCATGCCGGACTCCGCCCCAGATATCCGGGTATAAAAGGGAGACGGCGTGCTGCATTCATTCACCTTTTGGTCTGAGGAGCCTGAGCATCCCTCGACCGCTGCGGCGGGCGGCCAGCGTTGTGGCAAGAAGGACACAACGTCTCGTTCCCTCCATCAGGGAACTGAGGTTACATCCATAACCAAGACGTTCCCTTTCTGTCAGTCTCTTGACGTTGTGTCGAGCCGACAGATGGGGTTCCTATGGAAAATGCCACAGCGCTGTGCCGCGTCACAATCTCCAGCGGAGCGACACTGACTGGCCTGGGCGAGTCAGATGAGCGCTAGCGCGAAATTGTAACCATCCAGTGGAGAGGTAGGGGGTCCCAGAGCTTTTGAAGAAAATGTGGGAAGCCCCTGCCACCGGCCGTCACGGGCGGAGGCCTTGATTCTCTTACAGCGAGAAGCCGCCTGGACCGTAAGGGCCACTGGGTAAGCATTATTCCCCCCTGGGGGAAAAACGCTACAGAGACCACTACCTCCGTAGGGAGGAATTAGTGGAGACACCAACATGGTCTCACCATCAGGGGAGAACTCATGGGAAAATGTGCAGACTGAAGGAGTTAACCGCAAGGTGGGAGTCCACCTAGGGAGGTCATGGGATACCGAGGTGGGAACCATTCATGAGGATACGTCAGACGGAACCGCCCACTGGGGGGGTTACCACGTCTGGAGCACTAGGTCCGGTTAGAGCTATGTGGTAGATAACTCAAGTGTTCCCCGGCCTAAGGGGGCAGGGCTGCTCTGCCCAGCCTGCCCCCCAGGAAGGTGCTTAGTGATGGATGGAATGCCTGTTCTTTACTCAGTGGGGAAAGAAGGGAGGCGAAAATAGCCGCTGACCCACCTAAGGAAGGGAGGAAGGTCTTTCGCAGGCGTACGCCCTATCGGCTGCCGGTCCTACATAGTGACACCGGTTCCACGCGTAGGTTGTAGAACCTCGCGAAGGAGATGGGCGTAGCCCAATCCCGCAGCTCTGCAGATGTCTGCCAGAGAGGCGCCCTGAGCCAGTGCCCATGAGGAGTGTGCATCCACGATCCAGTGCGCCAGCCTCTGTTTGGAGACAGCCCTCCCCTTCTGCTGACCTCCAAAACAGACAAAGAGCTGCTCAGAGCTTCTGAAGCTCTGCGTGCGGTCCAAGCAAAAGCGCAGTGCGCGTACTGGACACAACACGGATGGGGTTGGGTCTTCCTCCCCAGTGGGGAGCGCCTGCATGTTCACCACCTGGTCTCTAGGGGAAGTGGTGGGAACTTTGGGCACGTAGCTGGGCCGGGGTCTCAGGATAATGTGAGAATCACTGGGCCCGAGTTCTAGGCAATCTGTGGATCGGTGCTTGTAGGTCCCCTACCCTCTTGGAGGTGAGCGCCATCAGGAGAGCCGTCTTTATCGTGAGGTGAGAAAGAGCGGAAGCTCCGAGGGGCTCGAAGGGGGGGGGCTCTTGAGGCCCGCTAGGGATGCCGAGACCCCACATGCTTTGGACGGGAGTCTAGGTCGAGCCCCCCAGATGGCTGCCGCCTGCAGGCACGAGTGCACCGCGGCGGCACATTCCACCTGGGGAACATTGACGTATCCTCTAGCTGCCTCACCCTCGAGGGAAGAGAGGGTGAGAGAACTTTGTTTGACGTGAACGTGCCGGAAAGGGGCGTTGCAGGTCTTACAGAGGCGCCATGTCGCCAGCCGCGCTCAACCCAGAGGCGCCGTGTAGCCAGCCGCGAGCGCTGGGAGAGGCAGTGCAGGCACTGCAACCCAATGCTCACGGCGGCCCGGGAAAGCATGGCTGACATTTCGACGTCCGCTTCTTCCTGGGCTCGACCCCCCGAGGGAGAGAGCCCGAGGAATTGTCAGAGTCGGATAGCAGTACGTCACCCCCCAATGCTGCAACATCTCATCATCACGCATCGTGTCCGAATACGTGGTTGAGGAACAAGACGGTGGGACCGTCTCCTGGGGAACGGTCAGATGAGCGAGACGAGGTGCGAACGGTCCGTGAGCCAGTGGCTGGCGGATAAGCGCTCACAGTGATCCTCATATCACCCTCGCTGCTTGCCGTAGCTGGCGGCAGGGCCGCAGTCCTGCCGTCACGGAACGGGGAGCAGACGTGGTGTGACGCAACGTCTGAATCGTCAACCGCCCGCAGTGCGAGCAGGACGTATCCACAATGTCTGCCCCAGCGTACTGGAAGCAGACATCGTGTCCGTCCCCCTCCTCGATGAGTGTGTTGCACCCATGAGAACAGCGGGACATGCGGGACACACTGGAGAAATTTGCTCTTTTAGAAAAAACTCGAACACCTCTGGAACTGCCGAGACGCCCAGGGGAAAGTCGCTGCAGGAAGGGACCGTCTGCTGCACCACGTCATAAGATTCCAGCAGTAATTCGGCGTAGAGATTGAAGTCTCGAAGTCGATCAGTGTGAAGGCTCCGAAGAACAAAAGGTGAATGAATGCAGCACGCCGTCTCCCTTTTATACCCGGATATCTGGGGCGGAGTCTGGCATGCAAATTTAATTCGCCAATTTCATTGGCCTTTTCTAAACTAGTCAGAAGTTGATAGGTTCTCAAGAGCGAACCCCATCTGTCGGCTCGACACAACGTCGAGAGACCGACAGAAAGGGAAACATGATTTTTGAACATTTTTAAAAATGGTTTAAAAATTTTTAAAAACTCTCTCTCTATATATACTGTGTATATATATAATATATATACTGTATTTAGACGGTTTCATCGGATGCACACATCTGGCCCAAAGTTAACATCCAGTCTGTGTTTGGTTATACTGTAATATAACAATTTTATTTTATATTTCATTTACAGTATATTCATATTAACTTATATTAAAATGTTATTGTATTCATTAAATTTAAGTCATTAAAACTACTAGACAGTTATTGATTCTAGTAATTGATGTGGAAGTCTACCAGAAGTTTGGACCACACAGAGCCATTGAGAGAGAGAGTCGCGTCAACTCTGTTGACTCCAATGGAATGGCGGTTCATGGAGGCTCTCAATAGTTCCCAGATGCATGGAGCTGCGGCTAAACAGACCAACTGAGATAAACTTCTAACCCATTTAAAGACATAAGTCATTTAATGAATAAAAAAATGAAATAAATAAAGCATTTAAAGAGAAAACATAACTTCCTGGAACTAACTGAAGGCTCCACATAATGTTTGTTTGAGCTGTTGCCATGGAAACCATCTCTCTCTCTCTCTCTTTCTCTCTCTGTATATATATATATATATACTTCATGTAGCCTATATATACAGTATATAGGCCCGGTTTCACAGACACGGCTTAGCTTAAGCCAGGACTATGCCTTATTTGAATTAAGGTATTTATGTCGCTTTTATAAAAATGCCTTAGAAGAATACATTACTGGTGAGCATCTTGACACAAAACAATGGCACTGATATATTTTAAGATATTTGTGGGCAAGTTATATTCAGTTATGACAGGTCACACATTCATTTTAGTCTGGGACTAGCCTTAAGCCTTGTCTGTGAAACCGGGCCATAATGTTTGTGTATTTAATTCGAGGGATGTAACAATATTATCGATATCGTGTTATCGCAATAGCAAACATATCTCAATATTATCTCACATGACTGTATGAAACGATAGGTCTTCCGGGCCTAACATAGAGAATGTTAGAAAAATATAATAGATGTTACCTTTGTCAAGGTCTATCTGGTGCAATTGTTTAATTTTATAAAAGGAATTTTTAGGTCATTTGACCTATCTCATACTATAACTCATACCTCTAAGCAACAGTTATGATTAGAGGATAAAGAAAAGAGGATCCTTATGGCACATATCCAAGTCATCATTTGTCATTTTAAACATTCCAATAAATATCTTACAGTGGACTTTATACCGGGGTATTATCGTACAGTGATATTTTGATATTGTAACATCCCTACATTTTACCCCTAATTTTTAATTCTTTTATAGTAAAATTTGACTCCTATAACTATCTGTTAAAGTAAATGATTACATGCACCTTCAAAAGTCAAAATGTCAAAGTCTCCAATCTACATCATGCTGTTTATCACAGCTTTGATTAAAAGGCCTGTCCTAGTTCAGAGCAACAGCAGCACTGTGATGTTATGTGACTGCAACCAGCCTCTTTAGTTGACATCATCTCCTCTGTGTGTCTCTGGATGCCAGGATGTTGACTCACGAGAGCCACGGGGCAGAACTTCTGTTTGAAATGTCACAGGCAGAAAAGCGCCGGAGATCAATCCCCGCCCTGTGTCACACATGAGACAAAAGAACAACAGAAACGGGAACAAATTAAACGAGGCTCCCCCTCTGCTTCTTTCATTGGAGAGCTGTTTTGTTGGATGGACACACATGTAGACCCCATGAACCAGCAGTAGCCTTTCTTTGAAGATTTGTTACTTTCATTTTTTTACAGGGGAAGGACCTTGATCCCGGCTCCATAATCATTCAGCCACAGTCGTCTGTTTCACACGCACACCTTCTCGACAGTATTATCACCAGCCGGCACATAACATCTTTGCAGCAGTGACAAGTATTTCCGTATCCAAGTTCAATGGCTTCTCTATTAATATTCAAACACAGCCGCAAACTGTAATAAATTGGGTTATGTCATTAGTGGCGAACGATATCTTGGTGCTTATTTGCTAAAGGGAGAGGAGTTTTAGGAGCGAGCGGCATCCTTCCTCAAGCCCGCGTGCGGCAGAATCTGAATAGCTTCTCAAATTGACATGGAACGCTCGGATGATCGTTAATCATAATTGGACACATATTTGCATATTGCAGTGTCAGTGGCGTCGTCATTGGGATTGTTCATGCATTAGTGTTCATTTTTTAATGGCAATTAGTCTTCATCTCATGATTCATTTATAAAATACGGCTGGCTTTTTGAGCTCCATTAGTGGCCATCTAATGAATCAAGCGACCATGCGCAGAGAGATCCATCAGATATGATAGCTGTTTGCTGCTTTTAAGCCATCAGCGATTAGAGCGATGAGAAACGTGCGACACAGAGACAATTTTACATCTTCTAAAAGTCTTCACGGCTATAAGATCATACAAATTAGCCACCTCGTGAAATAGTTATGAAGTCCCATGAGACCGTGTTAGAATTTCAGGAACAGTTGCGTATTCAAGCAATTTTAGGAGAAACAACTTAGACAAAGTTTCTTCTCTCCCTCATCTTGTCCTCATAATTTCCTGTCCTCTCCCTGCAGTCCTATCAATAAAAGTGTCAAAGGGCCAACGAAGCATGCCTCTGTATATCAGATAAAGTGAAAAGTAGGTTCAATAGTCCCAGTTGCTGTATTAGATTGTGCCACAATCATTTATCAAAGTCTGGTACTGTATGACCCACACCCCTTTTCCACAACTTTGTTGCTCCTTGAATCCAAGTACACTAATGTATTCTACTTTTTCTTTGTGTTTGTGCGTTGCGTATGTGCGTGTTTGCAGTCAGGAACAGACTTTGTTTTGTGGTTCAAAGGCTCATCATAGCGGCTAGTGACGTTTAAGGGTCTGAACACTCTCTCGAGTAACTTCAATGGTTTTGGCTCCGTTTCCATCTCACCACCTGACTGTCAGCCAGCCAACACATCTAAAGCACGTTGTGTGCAAAACAGCCTCATTTTATTTGCATCAGCACCCAGCTTCCATCACATTTAGACAACCGTTAGCGAGGGCCATGCACCGAGCATTAGCAGGGGATTCCAGGGGAGTGCATTTGTGATGTGTTCCTGGGTGTACGACGCTCAGGCTGTCTGGCATCGCGACTTCCCTCAGAGCTCAGCGGGGTACGGAGCCAGAGGCAATGTGCCATGATCCAGCAAGCTGCTCTGCCAGTCGGCTACTAATGTCTGTCTCACTTGGCCCGGGTTGTTACACCAGTGAAAACATTTTGCCGAGATGAACGTGGATGATGCTTTGAATTATTTGGGTATCATCAGCCACAACAACTGATATCATCTCTGACATTTATTCGTTCCAAAACCAAGTATTTCAGGGCATTATAGATGCACTTCCAATGTCGAGTCTGTTTCCGAAGAAAGCATGTTTTGTGCATGAGTATTATGAAAAATGATTTCCAAGATGAAGATGAGGTCCACTTACATGGATTCAAAAACATTGTGATGGTGCTTTGGGTATGTAAGCGAAAAGCAACTAAGTTGTTGAAAAGAGTAATATCCTGGGGAACAGTGGCTTTGTTCCTTTTATATATTTTTTATGAAATCTATGCAATGATACCTGGCCACCCTTAATAAATGTATGGTCACATAAAATATAAAAGTTAAAATTGCTTTTTCAGCCATATTCCTAAACGAGAGCTCCAAATTTCTTGCAAATGTCTTGAAATTGAACGTTTGAAGAAAGGACTAAGGTGTTAACACAGATTTGAGTTAAATTAAGATATGATACTGCTTTGCTTAAAGCATTATGTGCAAAAGTACAGCCCAGAATGACTCCAGAACACAAAAAGGTCACGTAAAATAAGAGAAGCTGAAATGGCAGAGAAAATGGCTTTATTCAAGGTGTGGATGGCAGTGATAAAAAAAGTAATAAGAAAAGATGAAAGGCAAATGAAGATAACGCTCTTCTAACATCCCAGAGATTGAGTCGAGACGCCAAATGATAAAACCGTCCAGATTCCAATCATTCGCGCCACGCTGTGAAGAAGTATTACAAAAAATTAAACCTCCAGTGAAAGTGCAGCACACATTAGCATATCTACAACTTGGTCAAACTTAGTTAAAGCAAAACTATGCGAAGTGGAGGAAGCGAGTGAAAAGGTGCGATGAAAAACAGAAAAATGAAAGTAAGAGATTACGAGCGTGAAGACGAAGTGGCCGACAAAAAGTTGTAATAGCATGATAGAGAGATTCCCTACACGAGACATCCCGTTGTAGCTTTATTCAGCATTTCGGCGGGTTGTTCTATGGCTTTTATATGGATCATTATGTTCTTGAGAAATGAAAGGTAGGTGGGTGAATAGGCTATGGGGCTGGAAAAGGCAGACGCTCTTTTTCGAAGCGCTTGAGAGAACAAAGACGGGCTACAGAAGCATAATTATGACATCACACCTATTGAAGTGGACACGGCAGTATCTTATTCAGCAGGTCAGAGCCGGTTCTGTCTCACCGATGTGCATATATTTTCCATCTCCTGAAGCCTTTAATACTAAAGTCTACCCATAGGAAAAGCTTTGAGCTATTCAGCAAAGTACGGTGCTTGATTGTATTGAGTCCGATTTAAAATGAATGATATCATACGGCCACACGTAACTTTAGTCTGACAGAGACGAAATGTCAGAAAACGTGAATTGGATCCAGCTTCCTTAAATGATTGACACATTTATTGTAATGCTGAGTTATTGCGTAACTCTATTAAAGGGACAGTTCATCCAAAAATAAAGATTTTGTCATCATTTACTCACCCTCGAGTTGTTTCTGATGAACACAAAGAAAGATATTTGGAAAAATACTAACCAAACAGCTCTCGGTCACCATGACTACCATAGTAGAAAAAATTACAATGGTAGTCAAAAGTGCCCCAGAACGGTTTGCTTTCCTAAATTTGTCAAAATAGCTTCTTTTGTGTTCAACAGAACGAATACATTTATAAAGCAATTTTTCCAACTTGGTGGCCACAAACTTTTTGGTTACAAGCATTCGTTCGATTCTTGTGGGACACACAAACTGTTAAATGCATATCTTGAATGCATGTTATTCGCATTGGAAACAAATGTTTGCCAAACGCATAACATGTTGTCTTGTTTTACATTCGCTTGAAGCCCCAAAACGTTTAGTCAATTTTTCAGTTTATGTTTTAGCAACTAGTTTTCTGACCTTCAAAGGCACACGAGAAGGTCACAGGTGCAGTGCTGTGTAAGATTCAAGTGGGCGAACGTGAGAGATGCTCGACTCATTATGATGTTGTCACGCTATGTGAGAGGTTCGCGCGAGCCTTTGACGGCACTAAGATTTAATCTCCTCTCACCTCCCTCTTATCCAGATGCGTTTTTTCTTTTTTCAAGTCACAGGTCTGTGAAGCACCATCTGTTTATCAGCAGTAAATAACTTCTGAGATGTTTTTCAGTGACAGTCGTTCTCAGACACCAAGGCTGGTTGTGTTGGATTAAGAAAGGTTTCCTCAGGTTTTAGTGATGATGTTGTATTGTATAATTAGGTGTAAAGATGTGTCTTGTTTGTTTAATACTCTGTCTACACTAGTGCGTGTTCGTTTTCAAAACGCTCCTCGTCCACACTAATGTTTTCAAGTGTTTCCCAAACGCTGCCCATCCACACTGAAACGTCTGAAAACGCTTCATGAGTACTGTGCATTAGTAAAACTTAGGACATGTCAGAATGTGTCATATCTGTCAGGCGTTTATTTACTTTTTGCCTTTTTATGTTGCTGCAATGTGGAGCAATGACGGTTTTTTAAATAGACAGACAATGAGGTAACTTAGAGATGTTGCTGCGGGTAACACAAGATTATAAAGCTGCAAAAGCGAAAGTGATTAGTGATTTATTAGACCATTTGGGGTTTTTTTGCCTGTCATGCCTGTATCAAACTGAACCATACGTTCCTCTGGATCACTTTTAAACATACTTTACTCCCCAATGTGTTTCTCACATCCTATTCATTTCTCACAATGTTCTGTGATTTTTCAGTTTATTAATTGAAGCTTTGTCAGAATCACATTCTTCTGAGTCTTTGTTTGAAGCTTGTGATAGCAGGAGTAATTTATAGAGAGGCAGTGCACCATGGGTAAATGACTGCAGCAAGGGCCTCTTGGGCATTATGTGAAACAGATGGATGAGTTTTATTAAGCATGTGGTACTTAAGATTTCGCTGAGTGGGATTTCAATAAAGGAAATAAATGTTAGCATTAACGGCACCTCACTACTGTAATATGCCATCATGGCTTCCAAGTAGGGATGACTTATTTTAACAAACGCTTGTAGTCTTGAAGTTATGAATGTTGGGAGTAGGTTTTGTGGTGTAGGTGTTGTCTGACAGAGATGAAGTGGTTTTTAGCACTCAAAGATTTGTTTTGATGAGTTTAAAGCTTTTTCTTTTTGTTGAGGGAACCAGTCTATAAAAAGCTCTTTTCTGTAGGTTATGCAGCCAGGTATTATTCATACAGTTATTGCAGGATCTCTGAAATAACCTTGCTTTCTCTAAAGACTGAATTATAAGAATGTGTTCCTTTTCCTTATACGATCTCTCTCAAAAATAAAGATTGCTTTATTAGCTTTAAAAAACTATGTGGGAGAAGCACATTTTTGAATAAGCATGTTGACAACCTCTGGGGATTTCTGATTTATATTTCACTAAAGCACTTTTATTCATTGATTCCTTCAGCATAAAATCCCTTCCTTTTCTGCGCATCTCGACATGTCAACTAAAAGGACGTGGCCTTGAAATAAAGGTGGTGTAGGCGTTAATTGACATTTCTTTGTTTTTCTTTCAGCATTGAAAAATGATTGAATCTTGACATTTATTTAGACTATCACCTGTCATGGAGCGATGATGCTCTTGCGTGAAGTGTTTATCATTGTTTCGGCATTGTCCCTGAGGAGGCCCTTACATAAGATTAAATGTAAATAAGCAAATGGATATTTTGGTCTCAACGATCAGCAGTCAAACATTTTAAATAACAATGGCAAGAGTAAAAATACTTTCTAGTTATTTTCAGGTACAGTCAAGCCGATAAAATGATTGGTTGATTAGATCCTAAATGCTCCATCTGATAGTTAATTTACAACGTAAGCACTCATTAAAAGTAGGTGGAGCTTTTTACTGCATATTGACAGCTTCTAAAGCGCAGTAAAGCGTTCATTAAATAATTACTTGTTCTTCATTAGGCCACTTAAGTTTGGTTAACTTCTATCATGACTGCACTATTGTCTCTATTTAAATGGTCTACATCAAGTTAGTTGTGTGTGTCACTTTACTGAAACTCTTCGTAACTGTTTTCTTCTGTGTCTGCAGACTCTTCCCACAACACAGTATGAGCTGGAGATTGTGGCAAAGGATATGGCAGGAAGTGAGGTGGGACTGACAGGAACTACAACAGCTACAATCACCATCACAGACAGGAACGACCACGCACCCGAGTTTACTCACTCACTGGTACGACTGGATTTTTGACTTCTTGTTCCTTTCCTCATCATCATTCATCGTGATAGTTAAAGGAATTATTGAAAGTTAAAAATCAAAAAAGTTAAAAAAAAAAGTTTTTTTTTCTGAAAATGATTATTTTCTTAGTTTAATTATTTAGTTAAATTATTTTTGATATATAGTTAAACTATTATTTAAATATTTTAGGTTAAAATTTGATATTTATGATTTTAGTTATTTTACGATTTTAAATCAAAATCAAACCTGCCAGTAATCAGAAATTATTAATGTAAACAATTACAAAGAAAATTGAAGGGATAATATTGAACATTCTATATTATTTGTAGGTTATCAAATTATATACAGTGCTTAACAAAGTTATTAGACCACCTGTTATAATAAAGAGAAAACACAAATATTTTAGAAATCTGTCAAAAATGTATATTGTTTAAAAAATGTTAATGTCATTTATTTAGGCCAATAACAAACTTAAACAGCTAAATTATGTTCTCATGTTTTCATACCCGAATTGGAGCCAACGCATTCAACTTATTTTTCTATTAATGACTGCAAGTACATAACTGAATAAAAAATAATCAAGTGGTTTACTTTTTTGCCTTGTAAAAAAATTGCATTATTTTAGCCTTTTTCATTTGGTGGTCTAATAAATAAGCACTGTGTATATAAAACCATTAAATGTTTTCATGCTGGGATAACAAGGATCATCAATTAGTACAAATATTTAAAGCTTCTTAAATTACGCAACATTTACATAACAAGAAATGTGACCTAAGATAGGTCTTGTTTTATGAACGAAAATATATAAAAACTAGGTACGTTGATGTTTAAAACAAAATTGTAAATTAAATCTACAGTAAATTACTGGCAAACCTGCTACAAAATTAAAGGAAAGTTTTACAGTGCAGTATGATGCTATTGCCGTCCACAAATATGAATATGTTATGTATGAGTCCCTTCAACCCCTTCAGCTGTAATTAGAGAAGCATTCACAAGTAGACGCTGAATGATATTTACAGTTTCTAGTTGAACAGGTTTCACATTTATCTGTAATGTGTATTTTAGTCAGCATCCAGACCGAACATCTTTATTTCATAATTGAATATTTCACCTTTAGAATAACCAAGGGTAATACAGTCATTTTCTCTGATTCTCTTGGAAATAATTCATAGCAGTTTGATGCATCTTACCACCCGCAGTCATCTGGCACTGGACACAAACACTTGATCTTTTCAGTGCTAAAGGCTCTCACCAGTCGTCTCCACTTGTCAATCACTCTGATCACACAAACACAAACAGAATGCCTCCCTGCTGAGGCGGGCCCAGGCCCTTCGTTCAGATGTGCTGACCTTGTGGAGACAAAGCCACACGTGCATCAATCACTTTAATCTGAGGCGTGCAGGAGTGACAGCTCTGATTCACAAATACACACGCGAAGGTGATAGACCGGGTCCATCTCGCTAATGTATCTTCTGTGACCTCCTGTTTGCAGTCTGAAGTGATTGTGTTGTAGTACTCAGGGTCTGCCCCAATGATGGAGGGCTGCCTGTTTTCTCGGTCCGTATGCTTGTGTATGTGCGCAAGGACCCTTTTGTATTCACAGACGTTGCTGGACTTGCGTTGTAGCTATAGGGTATATAACACACATTAGTATTTTGCTAAACAATCAAAACTACAGGCGACCTCTGCCATTCAGCGATATGAAACCCAGAGGGCAGGGAAACTGCACCGACACTATGTGCAAACTGAAGGGCTGTGTCCGTTTTAACCCACCTGTGATGAATTTGTCGGAAAATGCACACTTGCACTTTCCTGGGCGGTGGAGGCAAACAACATCGACAGACACTTATTTTTGAGAGGTGTAGATTTTCGAGAAAGTGCCCTGAGCTGTTGTCAGGTACCGACATTGGACCGTTCCCAGGATGCATTGCTGTGCTGGGGAAAGGGCCTTTCTGATTTGTCGATGCAGACAAATATTGTGTTGGCTTTTTCGAGCATCTGACAAATGCTGCTGTTTTGCTTTAGGGTGTGTGACACCTGTGCAATATTTTTATTGGGGACACTCTAAGGTCCTATGTGAGATTTAGGCTTGCATATCTATCAAATGTCTGTGGAAATAGTTTTTTGAGAGGAGACAAGATTTTTATGATTTTCTTTCAAAAGTTCAATAATAATAATAATAATAATATTAATAACAATTATAAGTATAATAATAAGATAATATTATTATTATTATTAGTAGTAGTAGTAGTCATATTATTATTATTATTTTAGTATTTAATAATAATAATATTAATGGTAACAATATTAATAATAATAATCAATAATAATATTGATAGCAATATTAATAATAAAAAAGTTAAAAGACAGGTATAATGAAGCTGTTTTCTTTTTTCCACACAGGAAAGCATGTGCTCCATTCAGACTAAAACAACACTGTGAGGCTTTTGGTTTTCCTTTGACATCCATTGATTTCATATTGTGCATCCTGCCCACCATTGAACAATTTTTCTTTTGAAATAAATATCTGCTGTGTGTGACAAAAGAAATATTGTATGTCCGTAGATTATTCTAGGTCATGGTAAATGTATGCTATCACGTAACAGAGTCCCACTGCATGGGCATTATTAGGATACTAACAGACCTATACCTCCATTATCTCTGTCTGTCCGGTTCCTTCTCCATGGTCTGGGGCTTAGAGTCTCAAAGGGAGAGGCCGGAGGCTGTGGTAGTTGCCGCAGGTGGTATGTACATGCCCGCCTACCCCCGGCATTTTGTGATAGCGGGCATCTATTTCCAATGCACCCCCTCCAAGAGCGGAAGCATGCAGTGATCCAGCTTATCACACCCGTCAGTCAGTGAGACAGACAGCTTATCTGAGCTGCCTCTAACCCCTGCAGTGACAGCATGGGTGCTGCCTCCGTCAAAATGCTAATGACATCAACAACGATGGCT